>NW_027660751.1:0-90000 GCF_963280865.1 Gymnoscopelus braueri | reverse complement strand
CTGCCCCTCACTCACTTCCTCATTAGTCTCTCTCTCTCTCTCTCTCTCTCTCTCTCTCTCTCTCTCTCTCTACTCTCTCTCTCCTCTCTCTCTCTCTCTCTCTCTCATCTCCTCTCTCTCTCTCTCTCTCTCTCTCTCTCTCTCTCTCTCTCTCTCTCTCCTCTCTCTCTCTCTCTATCCCTGGCCCCGCTTATCGCTGCTTGCAGCTATATTTATTATTATTATTATTATCATTATTTATTATTATTATTATTATTATTATTACCCTTATTATTATTATTATTATCATTATTAGTAGTAGTAGTAGTAGTAGTAGTAGTAATAGTATTAGTAGAAGCAGCAGTGATAGTATTTCTCATATAATTCCAAATAAAATATGTCATGTTGGTTTTTCTCCGACTTAAAGGAAAGGAACAAGCTGACCTTGTGTGCAAAAACCTCAAATGTGGAATCGCAAAAGATGTGCCTGACCCGACCAAAATGACCTCAACAGAGGGATTCACCTCCAAAGGCAAGAAGATAATTAATTGTACAAGCACCAGAAATGAAGACCATCTGTGGCAGTGTGATCCTAAAGACCCTTTGACTGCTACATGCTCTAAACCTGCTTTCATCACATGTTCAGGTATGTTTGTTTTTATTACTTCACTGTGTTTTTTTAAAAATCTCCAACAGCTGTCAGTTACAAACCACACATACAGACATGCATGAATATAAAGTTCACATAAAGATGTATGTTAAAGTGTTGGTACATTTTCACATAAAGATGTATGTTAAAGTGTTGGTACATTTTCACATAAAGACAATGTCTGTTCTGGAACCTCAGGCTGCTGTCTCTCCAGGCGCCGGCAGACACTGCACCACACTTCTGACATACGCACGAGTGCGGGGACACCTCCCCTACAACGCCAGACTCTCGGATAAGCCCGAGAGGTGTAAAAAAAAGTGTGGCGGACCGTCCAGTGAGGTCAGAGGTCAGGAAAGTGCCGTTTTCAGACAACAGTGGACACTGGACTGGCGCCGGCGGACACTGCCGACACTTCTGACATACGCACACGTGCGGGGACACCTCCCCTACAACGCCACACTCTCGGATAAGCCCGAGAGGTGTAAAAAAAAGTGTGGCGGACCTTCCAGTGAGGTCAGAGGTCAGAAAAGTGCCGTTTTCAGACAACAGTGGACACTGGACAGGCGCCGGCGGACACTGCCGACACAAAAACGCCACACTCTCGGATAAGCCCGAGAGATGTAAAAAAAAGTGTGGCGGACCGTCCAGTGAGGTCAGAGGTCAGAAAAGTGCAGTTTTCAGACAACGGTGGACACTGGACCGGTGCCGGCGGACACTGCCGACACTTCTGAAATACGCACGCGTGCGGGGACACCTCCCCTACAACGCCAGACTCTCGGATAAGCCCGAGAGGTGTAAAGAAAAGTGTGGCGGGCCGTCCAGTGAGGTCAGAGGTCAGAAAAGTGCAGTTTTCAGACAACGGTGGACACTGGACCGGCGCCGGCGGACACTGCCGACACTTTTGACATACGCACGCGTGCGGGGACACCTCCCCTACAACGCCACACTCTCGGATAAGCCCGAGAGGTGTAAAGAAAAGTGTGGCGGACCGTCCAGTGAGGTCAGAGGTCAGAAAAGTGCAGTTTTCAGACAACGGTGGACACTGGACCGGCGCCGGCGGACACTGCCGACACTTCTGACATACACACGCGTGCGGGGACACCTCCCCTACAACGCCACACTCTCGGATAAGCCCGAGAGATGTAAAAAAAAGTGTGGCGGACCGTCCAGTGAGGTCAGAGGTCAGAAAAGTGCAGTTTTCAGACAACGGTGGACACTGGACCGGCGCCGGCGGACACTGCCGACACTTCTGACATACGCACGCGTGCGGGGACACCTCCCCTACAACGCCACACTCTCGGATAAGCCCGAGAGGTGTAAAAAAAAGTGTGGCGGACCGTCCAGTGAGGTCAGAGGTCAGAAAAGTGCCGTTTTCAGACAACAGTGGACACTGGATAGGCACCGGTGGACACTGCCGACACTTCTGACATACGCACGCGTGCGGGGACACCTCCCCTACAACGCCACACTCTCGGATAAGCCCGAGAGGTGTAAAGAAAAGTGTGGCGGACCGTCCAGTGAGGTCAGAGGTCAGAAAAGTGCAGTTTTCAGACAACGGTGGACACTGGACCGGCGCCGGCCGACACTGCCGACACTTCTGACATACGCACGCGTGCGGGGACACCTCCCCTACAACGCCAGACTCTCGGATAAGCCCGAGAGGTGTAAAGAAAAGTGTGGCGGACCGTCCAGTGAGGTCAGAGGTCAGAAAAGTGCAGTTTTCAGACAACGGTGGACACTGGACCGGCGCCGGCGGACACTGCCGACACTTCTGACATACGCACGCGTGCGGGGACACCTCCCCTACAACGCCACACTTTCGGATAAGCCCGAGAGATGTAAAAAAAAGTGTGGCGGACCGTCCAGTGAGGTCAGAGGTCAGAAAAGTGCAGTTTTCAGACAACGGTGGACACTGGACCGGCGCCGGCGGACACTGCCGACACTTCTGACATACGCACGCGTGCGGGGACACCTCCCCTACAACGCCACACTCTCGGATAAGCCCGAGAGGTGTAAAAAAAAGTGTGGCGGACCGTCCAGTGAGGTCAGAGGTCAGAAAAGTGCAGTTTTCAGACAACGGTGGACACTGGACCGGCGCCGGCGGACACTGCCGACACTTCTGACATACGCACGCGTGCGGGGACACCTCCCCTACAACGCCACACTCTCGGATAAGCCCGAGAGGTGTAAAGAAAAGTGTGGCGGACCGTCCAGTGAGGTCAGAGGTCAGAAAAGTGCAGTTTTCAGACAACGGTGGACACTGGACCGGCGCCGGCGGACACTGCCGACACTTCTGACATACGCACGCGTGCGGGGACACCTCCCCTACAACGCCAGACTCTCGGATAAGCCCGAGAGGTGTAAAGAAAAGTGTGGCGGACCGTCCAGTGAGGTCAGAGGTCAGAAAAGTGCAGTTTTCAGACAACGGTGGACACTGGACCGGCGCCGGCGGACACTGCCGACACTTCTGACATACGCACGCGTGCGGGGACACCTCCCCTACAACGCCACACTCTCGGATAAGCCCGAGAGGTGTAAAGAAAAGTGTGGCGGACCGTCCAGTGAGGTCAGAGGTCAGAAAAGTGCAGTTTTCAGACAACGGTGGACACTGGACCGGCGCCGGCGGACACTGCCGACACTTCTGACATACGCACGCGTGCGGGGACACCTCCCCTACAACGCCAGACTCTCGGATAAGCCCGAGAGGTGTAAAGAAAAGTGTGGCGGACCGTCCAGTGAGGTCAGAGGTCAGAAAAGTGCAGTTTTCAGACAACGGTGGACACTGGACCGGCGCCGGCGGACACTGCCGACACTTCTGACATACGCACGCGTGCGGGGACACCTCCCCTACAACGCCAGACTCTCGGATAAGCCCGAGAGGTGTAAAGAAAAGTGTTGCGGACCGTCCAGTGAGGTCAGAGGTCAGAAAAGTGCAGTTTTCAGACAACGGTGGACACTTGACCGGCGCCGGCGGACACTGCCGACACTTCTGACATGCGCACGCGTGCGGGGACACCTCCCCTACAACGCCACACTCTCGGATAAGCCCGAGAGATGTAAAAGAAAGTGTGGCGGACCGTCCAGTGAGGTCAGAGGTCAGAAAAGTGCAGTTTTCAGACAACACCACACTCTCGGATAAGCCCGAGAGGTGTAAAAAAAAGTGTGGCGGACCGTCCAGTGAGGTCAGAGGTCAGAAAAGTGCCGTTTTCAGACAACGGTGGACACTGGACAGGCACCGGTGGACACTGCCGACACTTCTGACATACGCACGCGTGCGGGGACACCTCCCCTACAACGCCACACTCTCGGATAAGCCCGAGAGGTGTAAAGAAAAGTGTGGCGGACCGTCCAGTGAGGTCAGAGGTCAGAAAAGTGCAGTTTTCAGACAACGGTGGACACTGGACCGGCGCCGGCGGACACTGCCGACACTTCTGACATACGCACGCGTGCGGGGACACCTCCCCTACAACGCCACACTCTCGGATAAGCCCGAGAGGTGTAAAAAAAATTGTGGCGGACCGTCCAGTGAGGTCAGAGGTCAGAAAAGTGCCGTTTTCAGACAACAGTGGACACTGGACAGGCACCGGTGGACACTGCCGACACTTCTGACATACGCACGCGTGCGGGGACACCTCCCCTACAACGCCACACTCTCGGATAAGCCCGAGAGGTGTAAAGACTGGACGGCAGACTGGACGGCCTGGACGGCAGACCTCACAAGCAGACTCTCGGATAAGCCCGAGAGGTGTAAAGAAAAGTGTGGCGGACCGTCCAGTGAGGTCAGAGGTCAGAAAAGTGCAGTTTTCAGACAACGGTGGACACTGGACCGGCGCCGGCGGACACTGCCGACACTTCTGACATACGCACGCGTGCGGGGACACCTCCCCTACAACGCCACACTCTCGGATAAGCCCGAGAGGTGTAAAGAAAAGTGTGGCGGACCGTCCAGTGAGGTCAGAGGTCAGAAAAGTGCAGTTTTCAGACAACGGTGGACACTGGACCGGCGCCGGCGGACACTGCCGACACTTCTGACATACGCACGCGTGCGGGGACACCTCCCCTACAACGCCAGACTCTCGGATAAGCCCGAGAGGTGTAAAGAAAAGTGTGGCGGACCGTCCAGTGAGGTCAGAGGTCAGAAAAGTGCAGTTTTCAGACAACGGTGGACACTGGACCGGCGCCGGCGGACACTGCCGACACTTCTGACATACGCACGCGTGCGGGGACACCTCCCCTACAACGCCAGACTCTCGGATAAGCCCGAGAGGTGTAAAGAAAAGTGTTGCGGACCGTCCAGTGAGGTCAGAGGTCAGAAAAGTGCAGTTTTCAGACAACGGTGGACACTTGACCGGCGCCGGCGGACACTGCCGACACTTCTGACATGCGCACGCGTGCGGGGACACCTCCCCTACAACGCCACACTCTCGGATAAGCCCGAGAGATGTAAAAGAAAGTGTGGCGGACCGTCCAGTGAGGTCAGAGGTCAGAAAAGTGCAGTTTTCAGACAACACCACACTCTCGGATAAGCCCGAGAGGTGTAAAAAAAAGTGTGGCGGACCGTCCAGTGAGGTCAGAGGTCAGAAAAGTGCCGTTTTCAGACAACGGTGGACACTGGACAGGCACCGGTGGACACTGCCGACACTTCTGACATACGCACGCGTGCGGGGACACCTCCCCTACAACGCCACACTCTCGGATAAGCCCGAGAGGTGTAAAGAAAAGTGTGGCGGACCGTCCAGTGAGGTCAGAGGTCAGAAAAGTGCAGTTTTCAGACAACGGTGGACACTGGACCGGCGCCGGCGGACACTGCCGACACTTCTGACATACGCACGCGTGCGGGGACACCTCCCCTACAACGCCACACTCTCGGATAAGCCCGAGAGGTGTAAAAAAAATTGTGGCGGACCGTCCAGTGAGGTCAGAGGTCAGAAAAGTGCCGTTTTCAGACAACAGTGGACACTGGACAGGCACCGGTGGACACTGCCGACACTTCTGACATACGCACGCGTGCGGGGACACCTCCCCTACAACGCCACACTCTCGGATAAGCCCGAGAGGTGTAAAGACTGGACGGCAGACTGGACGGCCTGGACGGCAGACCTCACAAGCAGACTCTCGGATAAGCCCGAGAGGTGTAAAGAAAAGTGTGGCGGACCGTCCAGTGAGGTCAGAGGTCAGAAAAGTGCAGTTTTCAGACAACGGTGGACACTGGACCGGCGCCGGCGGACACTGCCGACACTTCTGACATACACACGCGTGCGGGGACACCTCCCCTACAACGCCACACTCTCGGATAAGCCCGAGAGATGTAAAAAAAAGTGTGGCGGACCGTCCAGTGAGGTCAGAGGTCAGAAAAGTGCAGTTTTCAGACAACGGTGGACACTGGACCGGCGCCGGCGGACACTGCCGACACTTCTGACATACGCACGCGTGCGGGGACACCTCCCCTACAACGCCACACTCTCGGATAAGCCCGAGAGGTGTAAAAAAAAGTGTGGCGGACCGTCCAGTGAGGTCAGAGGTCAGAAAAGTGCCGTTTTCAGACAACAGTGGACACTGGATAGGCACCGGTGGACACTGCCGACACTTCTGACATACGCACGCGTGCGGGGACACCTCCCCTACAACGCCACACTCTCGGATAAGCCCGAGAGGTGTAAAGAAAAGTGTGGCGGACCGTCCAGTGAGGTCAGAGGTCAGAAAAGTGCAGTTTTCAGACAACGGTGGACACTGGACCGGCGCCGGCCGACACTGCCGACACTTCTGACATACGCACGCGTGCGGGGACACCTCCCCTACAACGCCAGACTCTCGGATAAGCCCGAGAGGTGTAAAGAAAAGTGTGGCGGACCGTCCAGTGAGGTCAGAGGTCAGAAAAGTGCAGTTTTCAGACAACGGTGGACACTGGACCGGCGCCGGCGGACACTGCCGACACTTCTGACATACGCACGCGTGCGGGGACACCTCCCCTACAACGCCACACTTTCGGATAAGCCCGAGAGATGTAAAAAAAAGTGTGGCGGACCGTCCAGTGAGGTCAGAGGTCAGAAAAGTGCAGTTTTCAGACAACGGTGGACACTGGACCGGCGCCGGCGGACACTGCCGACACTTCTGACATACGCACGCGTGCGGGGACACCTCCCCTACAACGCCACACTCTCGGATAAGCCCGAGAGATGTAAAAAAAAGTGTGGCGGACCGTCCAGTGAGGTCAGAGGTCAGAAAAGTGCAGTTTTCAGACAACGGTGGACACTGGACCGGCGCCGGCGGACACTGCCGACACTTCTGACATACGCACGCGTGCGGGGACACCTCCCCTACAACGCCACACTCTCGGATAAGCCCGAGAGGTGTAAAAAAAAGTGTGGCGGACCGTCCAGTGAGGTCAGAGGTCAGAAAAGTGCAGTTTTCAGACAACGGTGGACACTGGACCGGCGCCGGCGGACACTGCCGACACTTCTGACATACGCACGCGTGCGGGGACACCTCCCCTACAACGCCACACTCTCGGATAAGCCCGAGAGGTGTAAAGAAAAGTGTGGCGGACCGTCCAGTGAGGTCAGAGGTCAGAAAAGTGCAGTTTTCAGACAACGGTGGACACTGGACCGGCGCCGGCGGACACTGCCGACACTTCTGACATACGCACGCGTGCGGGGACACCTCCCCTACAACGCCAGACTCTCGGATAAGCCCGAGAGGTGTAAAGAAAAGTGTGGCGGACCGTCCAGTGAGGTCAGAGGTCAGAAAAGTGCAGTTTTCAGACAACGGTGGACACTGGACCGGCGCCGGCGGACACTGCCGACACTTCTGACATACGCACGCGTGCGGGGACACCTCCCCTACAACGCCACACTCTCGGATAAGCCCGAGAGGTGTAAAGAAAAGTGTGGCGGACCGTCCAGTGAGGTCAGAGGTCAGAAAAGTGCAGTTTTCAGACAACGGTGGACACTGGACCGGCGCCGGCGGACACTGCCGACACTTCTGACATACGCACGCGTGCGGGGACACCTCCCCTACAACGCCAGACTCTCGGATAAGCCCGAGAGGTGTAAAGAAAAGTGTGGCGGACCGTCCAGTGAGGTCAGAGGTCAGAAAAGTGCAGTTTTCAGACAACGGTGGACACTGGACCGGCGCCGGCGGACACTGCCGACACTTCTGACATACGCACGCGTGCGGGGACACCTCCCCTACAACGCCAGACTCTCGGATAAGCCCGAGAGGTGTAAAGAAAAGTGTTGCGGACCGTCCAGTGAGGTCAGAGGTCAGAAAAGTGCAGTTTTCAGACAACGGTGGACACTTGACCGGCGCCGGCGGACACTGCCGACACTTCTGACATACGCACGCGTGCGGGGACACCTCCCCTACAACGCCACACTCTCGGATAAGCCCGAGAGATGTAAAAGAAAGTGTGGCGGACCGTCCAGTGAGGTCAGAGGTCAGAAAAGTGCAGTTTTCAGACAACACCACACTCTCGGATAAGCCCGAGAGGTGTAAAAAAAAGTGTGGCGGACCGTCCAGTGAGGTCAGAGGTCAGAAAAGTGCCGTTTTCAGACAACGGTGGACACTGGACAGGCACCGGTGGACACTGCCGACACTTCTGACATACGCACGCGTGCGGGGACACCTCCCCTACAACGCCACACTCTCGGATAAGCCCGAGAGGTGTAAAGAAAAGTGTGGCGGACCGTCCAGTGAGGTCAGAGGTCAGAAAAGTGCAGTTTTCAGACAACGGTGGACACTGGACCGGCGCCGGCGGACACTGCCGACACTTCTGACATACGCACGCGTGCGGGGACACCTCCCCTACAACGCCACACTCTCGGATAAGCCCGAGAGGTGTAAAAAAAAGTGTGGCGGACCGTCCAGTGAGGTCAGAGGTCAGAAAAGTGCCGTTTTCAGACAACAGTGGACACTGGACAGGCACCGGTGGACACTGCCGACACTTCTGACATACGCACGCGTGCGGGGACACCTCCCCTACAACGCCACACTCTCGGATAAGCCCGAGAGGTGTAAAGACTGGACGGCAGACTGGACGGCCTGGACGGCAGACCTCACAAGCAGACTCTCGGATAAGCCCGAGAGGTGTAAAGAAAAGTGTGGCGGACCGTCCAGTGAGGTCAGAGGTCAGAAAAGTGCAGTTTTCAGACAACGGTGGACACTGGACCGGCGCCGGCGGACACTGCCGACACTTCTGACATACGCACGCGTGCGGGGACACCTCCCCTACAACGCCACACTCTCGGATAAGCCCGAGAGGTGTAAAGAAAAGTGTGGCGGACCGTCCAGTGAGGTCAGAGGTCAGAAAAGTGCAGTTTTCAGACAACGGTGGACACTGGACCGGCGCCGGCGGACACTGCCGACACTTCTGACATACGCACGCGTGCGGGGACACCTCCCCTACAACGCCAGACTCTCGGATAAGCCCGAGAGGTGTAAAGAAAAGTTTGGCGGACCGTCCAGTGAGGTCAGAGGTCAGAAAAGTGCAGTTTTCAGACAACGGTGGACACTGGACCGGCGCCGGCGGACACTGCCGACACTTCTGACATACGCACGCGTGCGGGGACACCTCCCCTACAACGCCAGACTCTCGGATAAGCCCGAGAGGTCTAAAGAAAAGTGTGGCGGACCGTCCAGTGAGGTCAGAGGTCAGAAAAGTGCAGTTTTCAGACAACGGTGGACACTGGACCGGCGCCGGCGGACACTGCCGACACTTCTGACATACGCACGCGTGCGGGGACACCTCCCCTACAACGCTACACTCTCGGATAAGCCCGAGAGATGTAAAAAAAAGTTTGGCGGACCGTCCAGTGAGATCAGAGGTCAGAAAAGTGCAGTTTTCAGACAACGGTGGACACTGGACCGGCGCCGGCGGACACTGCCGACACTTCTGACATACGCACGCGTGCGGGGACACCTCCCCTACAACGCCAGTCTCTCGGATAAGCCCGAGAGGTGTAAAGAAAAGTGTGGCGGACCGTCCAGTGAGGTCAGAGGTCAGAAAAGTGCAGTTTTCAGACAACGGTGGACACTGGACCGGCGCCGGCGGACACTGCCGACACTTCTGACATACGCAAGCGTGCGGGGACACCTCCCCTACAACGCCACACTCTCGGATAAGCCCGAGAGGTGTAAAAAAAAGTGTGGCGGACCGTCCAGTGAGGTCAGAGGTCAGAAAAGTGCCGTTTTCAGACAACAGTGGACACTGGACAGGCACCGGTGGACACTGCCGACACTTCTGACATACGCACGCGTGCGGGGACACCTCCCCTACAACGCCACACTCTCGGATAAGCCCGAGAGGTGTAAAGAAAAGTGTGGCGGACCGTCCAGTGAGGTCAGAGGTCAGAAAAGTACAGTTTTCAGACAACGGTGGACACTGGACCGGCGCCGGCGGACACTGCCGACACTTCTGACATACGCACGCGTGCGGGGACACCTCCCCTACAACGCCAGACTCTCGGATAAGCCCGAGAGGTGTAAAGAAAAGTGTGGCGGACCGTCCAGTGAGGTCAGAGGTCAGAAAAGTGCAGTTTTCAGACAACGGTGGACACTGGACCGGCGCCGGCGGACACTGCCGACACTTCTGACATACGCACGCGTGCGGGGACACCTCCCCTACAACGCCACACTCTCGGATAAGCCCGAGAGATGTAAAAAAAAGTTTGGCGGACCGTCCAGTGAGATCAGAGGTCAGAAAAGTGCAGTTTTCAGACAACGGTGGACACTGGACCGGCGCCGGCGGACACTGCCGACACTTCTGACATACGCACGCGTGCGGGGACACCTCCCCTACAACGCCACACTCTCGGATAAGCCCGAGAGATGTAAAAAAAAGTTTGGCGGACCGTCCAGTGAGATCAGAGGTCAGAAAAGTGCAGTTTTCAGACAACGGTGGACACTGGACCGGCGCCGGCGGACACTGCCGACACTTCTGACATACGCACGCGTGCGGGGACACCTCCCCTACAACGCCAGACTCTCGGATAAGCCCGAGAGGTGTAAAGAAAAGTGTGGCGGACCGTCCAGTGAGGTCAGAGGTCAGAAAAGTGCAGTTTTCAGACAACGGTGGACACTGGACCGGCGCCGGCGGACACTGCCGACACTTCTGACATACGCACGCGTGCGGGGACACCTCCCCTACAACGCCACACTCTCGGATAAGCCCGAGAGGTGTAAAAAAAAGTGTGGCGGACCGTCCAGTGAGGTCAGAGGTCAGAAAAGTGCCGTTTTCAGACAACAGTGGACACTGGACAGGCACCGGTGGACACTGCCGACACTTCTGACATACGCACGCGTGCGGGGACACCTCCCCTACAACGCCACACTCTCGGATAAGCCCGAGAGGTGTAAAGACTGGACGGCAGACTGGACGGCCTGGACGGCAGACCTCACAAGCAGACTCTCGGATAAGCCCGAGAGGTGTAAAGAAAAGTGTGGCGGACCGTCCAGTGAGGTCAGAGGTCAGAAAAGTGCAGTTTTCAGACAACGGTGGACACTGGACCGGCGCCGGCGGACACTGCCGACACTTCTGACATACGCACGCGTGCGGGGACACCTCCCCTACAACGCCACACTCTCGGATAAGCCCGAGAGGTGTAAAGAAAAGTGTGGCGGACCGTCCAGTGAGGTCAGAGGTCAGAAAAGTGCAGTTTTCAGACAACGGTGGACACTGGACCGGCGCCGGCGGACACTGCCGACACTTCTGACATACGCACGCGTGCGGGGACACCTCCCCTACAACGCCAGACTCTCGGATAAGCCCGAGAGGTGTAAAGAAAAGTTTGGCGGACCGTCCAGTGAGGTCAGAGGTCAGAAAAGTGCAGTTTTCAGACAACGGTGGACACTGGACCGGCGCCGGCGGACACTGCCGACACTTCTGACATACGCACGCGTGCGGGGACACCTCCCCTACAACGCCAGACTCTCGGATAAGCCCGAGAGGTCTAAAGAAAAGTGTGGCGGACCGTCCAGTGAGGTCAGAGGTCAGAAAAGTGCAGTTTTCAGACAACGGTGGACACTGGACCGGCGCCGGCGGACACTGCCGACACTTCTGACATACGCACGCGTGCGGGGACACCTCCCCTACAACGCTACACTCTCGGATAAGCCCGAGAGATGTAAAAAAAAGTTTGGCGGACCGTCCAGTGAGATCAGAGGTCAGAAAAGTGCAGTTTTCAGACAACGGTGGACACTGGACCGGCGCCGGCGGACACTGCCGACACTTCTGACATACGCACGCGTGCGGGGACACCTCCCCTACAACGCCAGTCTCTCGGATAAGCCCGAGAGGTGTAAAGAAAAGTGTGGCGGACCGTCCAGTGAGGTCAGAGGTCAGAAAAGTGCAGTTTTCAGACAACGGTGGACACTGGACCGGCGCCGGCGGACACTGCCGACACTTCTGACATACGCAAGCGTGCGGGGACACCTCCCCTACAACGCCACACTCTCGGATAAGCCCGAGAGGTGTAAAAAAAAGTGTGGCGGACCGTCCAGTGAGGTCAGAGGTCAGAAAAGTGCCGTTTTCAGACAACAGTGGACACTGGACAGGCACCGGTGGACACTGCCGACACTTCTGACATACGCACGCGTGCGGGGACACCTCCCCTACAACGCCACACTCTCGGATAAGCCCGAGAGGTGTAAAGAAAAGTGTGGCGGACCGTCCAGTGAGGTCAGAGGTCAGAAAAGTACAGTTTTCAGACAACGGTGGACACTGGACCGGCGCCGGCGGACACTGCCGACACTTCTGACATACGCACGCGTGCGGGGACACCTCCCCTACAACGCCAGACTCTCGGATAAGCCCGAGAGGTGTAAAGAAAAGTGTGGCGGACCGTCCAGTGAGGTCAGAGGTCAGAAAAGTGCAGTTTTCAGACAACGGTGGACACTGGACCGGCGCCGGCGGACACTGCCGACACTTCTGACATACGCACGCGTGCGGGGACACCTCCCCTACAACGCCACACTCTCGGATAAGCCCGAGAGATGTAAAAAAAAGTTTGGCGGACCGTCCAGTGAGATCAGAGGTCAGAAAAGTGCAGTTTTCAGACAACGGTGGACACTGGACCGGCGCCGGCGGACACTGCCGACACTTCTGACATACGCACGCGTGCGGGGACACCTCCCCTACAACGCCACACTCTCGGATAAGCCCGAGAGATGTAAAAAAAAGTTTGGCGGACCGTCCAGTGAGATCAGAGGTCAGAAAAGTGCAGTTTTCAGACAACGGTGGACACTGGACCGGCGCCGGCGGACACTGCCGACACTTCTGACATACGCACGCGTGCGGGGACACCTCCCCTACAACGCCAGACTCTCGGATAAGCCCGAGAGGTGTAAAGAAAAGTGTGGCGGACCGTCCAGTGAGGTCAGAGGTCAGAAAAGTGCAGTTTTCAGACAACGGTGGACACTGGACCGGCGCCGGCGGACACTGCCGACACTTCTGACATACGCACGCGTGCGGGGAAACCTCCCCTACAACGCCACACTCTCGGATAAGCCCGAGAGATGTAAAAAAAAGTTTGGCGGACCGTCCAGTGAGATCAGAGGTCAGAAAAGTGCAGTTTTCAGACAACGGTGGACACTGGACCGGCGCCGGCGGACACTGCCGACACTTCTGACATACGCACGCGTGCGGGGACACCTCCCCTACAACGCCAGACTCTCGGATAAGCCCGAGAGGTGTAAAGAAAAGTGTGGCGTTCCGTCCAGTGAGGTCAGAGGTCAGAAAAGTGCAGTTTTCAGACAACGGTGGACACTGGACCGGCGCCGGCGGACACTGCCGACACTTTTGACATACGCACGCGTGCGGGGACACCTCCCCTACAACGCCAGACTCTCGGATAAGCCCGAGAGGTGTAAAGAAAAGTGTGGCGGACCGTCCAGTGAGGTCAGAGGTCAGAAAAGTGCAGTTTTCAGACAACGGTGGACACTGGACCGGCGCCGGCGGACACTGCCCACACTTCTGACATACGCACGCGTGCGGGGACACCTCCCCTACAACGCCACACTCTCGGATAAGCCCGAGAGGTGTAAAAAAAAGTGTGGCGGACCGTCCAGTGAGGTCAGAGGTCAGAAAAGTGCCGTTTTCAGACAACAGTGGACACTGGACAGGCACCGGTGGACACTGCCGACACTTCTGACATACGCACGCGTGCGGGGACACCTCCCCTACAACGCCACACTCTCGGATAAGCCCGAGAGGTGTAAAGAAAAGTGTGGCGGACCGTCCAGTGAGGTCAGAGGTCAGAAAAGTACAGTTTTCAGACAACGGTGGACACTGGACCGGCGCCGGCGGACACTGCCGACACTTCTGACATACGCACGCGTGCGGGGACACCTCCCCTACAACGCCAGACTCTCGGATAAGCCCGAGAGGTGTAAAGAAAAGTGTGGCGGACCGTCCAGTGAGGTCAGAGGTCAGAAAAGTGCAGTTTTCAGACAACGGTGGACACTGGACCGGCGCCGGCGGACACTGCCGACACTTCTGACATACGCACGCGTGCGGGGACACCTCCCCTACAACGCCACACTCTCGGATAAGCCCGAGAGATGTAAAAAAAAGTGTGGCGGACCGTCCAGTGAGGTCAGAGGTCAGAAAAGTGCAGTTTTCAGACAACGGTGGACACTGGACCGGCGCCGGCGGACACTGCCGACACTTCTGACATACGCACGCGTGCGGGGACACCTCCCCTACAACGCCACACTCTCGGATAAGCCTGAGAGGTGTAAAAAAAAGTGTGGCGGACCGTCCAGTGAGGTCAGAGGTCAGAAAAGTGCCGTTTTCAGACAACAGTGGACACTGGACAGGCACCGGTGGACACTGCCGACACTTCTGACATACGCACGCGTGCGGGGACACCTCCCCTACAACGCCACACTCTCGGATAATCCCAAGAGGTGTAAAGAAAAGTGTGGCGGACCGTCCAGTGAGGTCAGAGGTCATAAAAGTGCAGTTTTCAGACAACGGTGGACACTGGACCGGCGCCGGCGGACACTGCCGACACTTCTGACATACGCACGCGTGCGGGGACACCTCCCCTACAACGCCACACTCTCGGATAAGCCCGAGAGATGTAAAAAAAAGTGTGGTGGACCGTCCAGTGAGGTCAGAGGTCAGAAAAGTGCAGTTTTCAGACAACGGTGGACACTGGACCGGCGCCGGCGGACACTGCCGACACTTCTGACATACGCACGCGTGCGGGGACACCTCCCCTACAACGCCACACTCTCGGATAAGCCCGAGAGGTGTAAAGAAAAGTGTGGCGGACCGTCCAGTGAGGTCAGAGGTCAGAAAAGTGCAGTTTGCAGACAACGGTGGACACTGGACCGGCGCCGGCGGACACTGCCGACACTTCTGACATACGCACGCGTGCGGGGACACCTCCCCTACAACGCCAGACTCTCGGATAAGCCCGAGAGGTGTAAAGAAAAGTGTGGCGGACCGTCCAGTGAGGTCAGAGGTCAGAAAAGTGCAGTTTTCAGACAACGGTGGACACTGGACCGGCGCGGGCGGACACTGCCGACACTTCTGACATACGCACGCGTGCGGGGACACCTCCCCTACAACGCCACACTCTCGGATAAGCCCGAGAGGTGTAAAGAAAAGTGTGGCGGACCGTCCAGTGAGGTCAGAGGTCAGAAAAGTGCAGTTTTCAGACAACGGTGGACACTGGACCGGCGCCGGCGGACACTGCCGACACTTCTGACATACGCACGCGTGCGGGTACACCTCCCCTACAACGCCAGACTCTCGGATAAGCCCGAGAGGTGTAAAGAAAAGTGTGGCGGACCGTCCAGTGAGGTCAGAGGTCAGAAAAGTGCAGTTTTCAGACAACGGTGGACACTGGACCGGCGCCGGCGGACACTGCCGACACTTCTGACATACGCACGCGTGCGGGGACACCTCCCCTACAACGCCACACTCTCGGATAAGCCCGAGAGTTGTAAAAAAAAGTGTGGCGGACCGTCCAGTGAGGTCAGAGGTCAGAAAAGTGCAGTTTTCAGACAACGGTGGACACTGGACCGGCGCCGGCGGACACTGCCGACACTTCTGACATACGCACGCGTGCGGGGACACCTCCCCTACAACGCCACACTCTCGGATAAGCCCGAGAGATGTAAAAAAAAGTGTGGCGGACCGTCCAGTGAGGTCAGAGGTCAGAAAAGTGCAGTTTTCAGACAACGGTGGACACTGGACCGGCGCCGGCGGACACTGCCGACACTTCTGACATACGCACGCGTGCGGGGACACCTCCCCTACAACGCCAGACTCTCGGATAAGCCCGAGAGGTGTAAAGAAAAGTGTGGCGGACCGTCCAGTGAGGTCAGAGGTCAGAAAAGTGCAGTTTTCAGACAACGGTGGACACTGGACCGGCGCCGGCGGACACTGCCGACACTTCTGACATACGCACGCGTGCGGGGACACCTCCCCTACAACGCCAGACTCTCGGATAAGCCCGAGAGGTGTAAAGAAAAGTGTGGCGGACCGTCCAGTGAGGTCAGAGGTCAGAAAAGTGCAGTTTTCAGACAACGGTGGACACTGGACCGGCGCCGGCGGACACTGCCGACACTTTTGACATACGCACGCGTGCGGGGACACCTCCCCTACAACGCCAGACTCTCGGATAAGCCCGAGAGGTGTAAAGAAAAGTGTGGCGGACCGTCCAGTGAGGTCAGAGGTCACAAAAGTGCAGTTTTCAGACAACGGTGGACACTGGACCGGCGCCGGCGGACACTGCCGACACTTCTGACATACGCACGCGTGCGGGGACACCTCCCCTACAACGCCAGACTCTCGGATAAGCCCGAGAGGTGTAAAGAAAAGTGTGGCGGACCGTCCAGTGAGGTCAGAGGTCAGAAAAGTGCAGTTTTCAGACAACGGTGGACACTGGACCGGCGCCGGCGGACACTGCCGACACTTCTGACATACGCACGCGTGCGGGGACACCTCCCCTACAACGCCACACTCTCGGATAAGCCCGAGAGATGTAAAAAAAAGTGTGGCGGACCGTCCAGTGAGGTCAGAGGTCAGAAAAGTGCAGTTTTCAGACAACGGTGGACACTGGACCGGTGCCGGCGGACACTGCCGACACTTCTGACATACGCACGTGTGCGGGGACACCTCCCCTACAACGCCAAACTCTCGGATAAGCCCGAGAGGTGTAAAGAAAAGTGTGGCGGACCGTCCAGTGAGGTCAGAGGTCAGAAAAGTGCAGTTTTCAGACAACGGTGGACACTGGACCGGCGCCGGCGGACACTGCCGACACTTCTGACATACGCACGCGTGCGGGGACACCTCCCCTACAACGCCACACTCTCGGATAAGCCCGAGAGGTTTAAAAAAAAGTGTGGCGGACCGTCCAGTGAGGTCAGAGGTCAGAAAAGTGCCGTTTTCAGACAACAGTGGACACTGGACAGGCACCGGTGGACACTGCCGACACTTCTGACATACGCACATGTGCGGGGACACCTCCCCTACAACGCCACACTCTCGGATAAGCCCGAGAGGTGTAAAGAAAAGTGTGGCGGACCGTCCAGTGAGGTCAGAGGTCAGAAAAGTGCAGTTTTCAGACAACGGTGGACACTGGACCGGCGCCGGCGGACACTGCCGACACTTCTGACATACGCACGCGTGCGGGGACACCTCCCCTACAACGCCACACTCTCGGATAAGCCCGAGAGATGTAAAAAAAAGTGTGGCGGACCGTCCAGTGAGGTCAGAGGTCAGAAAAGTGCAGTTTTCAGACAACGGTGGACACTGGACCGGCGCCGGCGGACACTGCCGACACTTCTGACATACGCACGCGTGCGGGGACACCTCCCCTACAACGCCACACTCTCGGATAAGCCCGAGAGGTGTAAAGAAAAGTGTGGCGGACCGTCCAGTGAGGTCAGAGGTCAGAAAAGTGCAGTTTTCAGACAACGGTGGACACTGGACCGGCGCCGGCGGACACTGCCGACACTTCTGACATACGCACGCGTGCGGGGACACCTCCCCTACAACGCCACACTCTCGGATAAGCCCGAGAGATGTAAAAAAAAGTGTGGCGGACCGTCCAGTGAGGTCAGAGGTCAGAAAAGTGCAGTTTTCAGACAACGGTGGACACTGGACCGGCGCCGGCGGACACTGCCGACACTTCTGACATACGCACGCGTGCGGGGACAACTCCCCTACAACGCCACACTCTCGGATAAGCCCGAGAGGTGTAAAAAAAAGTGTGGCGGACCGTCCAGTGAGGTCAGAGGTCAGAAAAGTGCCGTTTTCAGACAACAGTGGACACTGGACAGGCACCGGTGGACACTGCCGACACTTCTGACATACGCACGCGTGCGGGGACACCTCCCCTACAACGCCACACTCTCGGATAAGCCCGAGAGGTGTAAAGAAAAGTGTGGCGGACCGTCCAGTGAGGTCAGAAAAGTGCAGTTTTCAGACAACGGTGGACACTGGACCGGCGCCGGCGGACACTGCCGACACTTCTGACATACGCACGCGTGCGGGGACACCTCCCCTACAACGCCAGACTCTCGGATAAGCCCGAGAGGTGTAAAGAAAAGTGTGGCGGACCGTCCAGTGAGGTCAGAGGTCAGAAAAGTGCAGTTTTCAGACAACGGTGGACACTGGACCGGCGCCGGCGGACACTGCCGACACTTCTGACATACGCACGCGTGCGGGGACACCTCCCCTACAACGCCAGACTCTCGGATAAGCCCGAGAGGTGTAAAGAAAAGTGTGGCGGACCGTCCAGTGAGGTCAGAGGTCAGAAAAGTGCAGTTTTCAGACAACGGTGGACACTGGACCGGCGCCGGCGGACACTGCCGACACTTCTGACATACGCACGCGTGCGGGGACACCTCCCCTACAACGCCAGACTCTCGGATAAGCCCGAGAGGTGTAAAGAAAAGTTTGGCGGACCGTCCAGTGAGGTCAGAGGTCAGAAAAGTGCAGTTTTCAGACAACGGTGGACACTGGACCGGCGCCGGCGGACACTGCCGACACTTCTGACATACGCACGCGTGCGGGGACACCTCCCCTACAACGCCAGACTCTCGGATAAGCCCGAGAGGTCTAAAGAAAAGTGTGGCGGACCGTCCAGTGAGGTCAGAGGTCAGAAAAGTGCAGTTTTCAGACAACGGTGGACACTGGACCGGCGCCGGCGGACACTGCCGACACTTCTGACATACGCACGCGTGCGGGGACACCTCCCCTACAACGCTACACTCTCGGATAAGCCCGAGAGATGTAAAAAAAAGTTTGGCGGACCGTCCAGTGAGATCAGAGGTCAGAAAAGTGCAGTTTTCAGACAACGGTGGACACTGGACCGGCGCCGGCGGACACTGCCGACACTTCTGACATACGCACGCGTGCGGGGACACCTCCCCTACAACGCCAGACTCTCGGATAAGCCCGAGAGGTCTAAAGAAAAGTGTGGCGGACCGTCCAGTGAGGTCAGAGGTCAGAAAAGTGCAGTTTTCAGACAACGGTGGACACTGGACCGGCGCCGGCGGACACTGCCGACACTTCTGACATACGCACGCGTGCGGGGACACCTCCCCTACAACGCTACACTCTCGGATAAGCCCGAGAGATGTAAAAAAAAGTTTGGCGGACCGTCCAGTGAGATCAGAGGTCAGAAAAGTGCAGTTTTCAGACAACGGTGGACACTGGACCGGCGCCGGCGGACACTGCCGACACTTCTGACATACGCACGCGTGCGGGGACACCTCCCCTACAACGCCAGTCTCTCGGATAAGCCCGAGAAGTGTAAAGAAAAGTGTGGCGGACCGTCCAGTGAGGTCAGAGGTCAGAAAAGTGCAGTTTTCAGACAACGGTGGACACTGGACCGGCGCGGGCGGACACTGCCGACACTTCTGACATACGCACGCGTGCGGGGACACCTCCCCTACAACGCCACACTCTCGGATAAGCCCGAGAGGTGTAAAGAAAAGTGTGGCGGACCGTCCAGTGAGGTCAGAGGTCAGAAAAGTGCAGTTTTCAGACAACGGTGGACACTGGACCGGCGCCGGCGAACACTGCCGACACTTCTGACATACGCACGCGTGCAGGGACACCTCCCCTACAACGCCAGACTCTCGGATAAGCCCGAGAGGTGTAAAGAAAAGTGTGGCGGACCGTCCAGTGAGGTCAGAGGTCAGAAAAGTGCAGTTTTCAGACAACGGTGGACACTGGACCGGCGGACACTGCCGACACTTCTGACATACGCACGCGTGCGGGGACACCTCCCCTACAACGCCAGACTCTCGGATAAGCCCGAGAGGTGTAAAGAAAAGTGTGGCGGACCGTCCAGTGAGGTCAGAGGTCAGAAAAGTGCAGTTTTCAGACAACGGTGGACACTGGACCGGCGCCGGCGGACACTGCCGACACTTCTGACATACGCACGCGTGCGGGGACACCTCCCCTACAACGCCAAACTCTCGGATAAGCCCGAGAGATGTAAAAAAAAGTTTGGCGGACCGTCCAGTGAGATCAGAGGTCAGAAAAGTGCAGTTTTCAGACAACGGTGGACACTGGACCGGCGCCGGCGGACACTGCCGACACTTCTGACATACGCACGCGTGCGGGGACACCTCCCCTACAACGCCAGACTCTCGGATAAGCCCGAGAGGTGTAAAGAAAAGTGTGGCGGACCGTCCAGTGAGGTCAGAGGTCAGAAAAGTGCAGTTTTCAGACAACGGTGGACACTGGACCGGCGCCGGCGGACACTGCCGACACTTCTGACATACGCACGCGTGCGGGGACACCTCCCCTACAACGCCAGACTCTCGGATAAGCCCGAGAGGTGTAAAGAAAAGTGTGGCGGACCGTCCAGTGAGGTCAGAGGTCAGAAAAGTGCAGTTTTCAGACAACGGTGGACACTGGACCGGCGCGGGCGGACACTGCCGACACTTCTGACATACGCACGCGTGCGGGGACACCTCCCCTACAACGCCACACTCTCGGATAAGCCCGAGAGGTGTAAAGAAAAGTGTGGCGGACCGTCCAGTGAGGTCAGAGGTCAGAAAAGTGCAGTTTTCAGACAACGGTGGACACTGGACCGGCGCCGGCGGACACTGCCGACACTTCTGACATACGCACGCGTGCGGGGACACCTCCCCTACAACGCCAGACTCTCGGATAAGCCCGAGAGGTGTAAAGAAAAGTGTGGCGGACCGTCCAGTGAGGTCAGAGGTCAGAAAAGTGCAGTTTTCAGACAACGGTGGACACTGGACCGGCGCCGGCGGACACTGCCGACACTTCTGACATACGCACGCGTGCGGGGACACCTCCCCTACAACGCCAGACTCTCGGATAAGCCCGAGAGGTGTAAAGAAAAGTGTGGCGGACCGTCCAGTGAGGTCAGAAAAGTGCAGTTTTCAGACAACGGTGGACACTGGACCGGCGCCGGCGGACACTGCCGACACTTCTGACATACGCACGCGTGCGGGGACACCTCCCCTACAACGCAACACTCTCGGATAAGCCCGAGAGGTGTAAAAAAAAGTTTGGCGGACCGTCCAGTGAGGTCAGAGGTCAGAAAAGTGCAGTTTTCAGACAACGGTGGACACTGGACCGGCGCCGGCGGACACTGCCGACACTTCTGACATACGCACGCGTGCGGGGACACCTCCCCTACAACGCTACACTCTCGGATAAGCCCGAGAGATGTAAAAAAAAGTTTGGCGGACCGTCCAGTGAGATCAGAGGTCAGAAAAGTGCAGTTTTCAGACAACGGTGGACACTGGACCGGCGCCGGCGGACACTGCCGACACTTCTGACATACGCACGCGTGCGGGGACACCTCCCCTACAACGCCAGACTCTCGGATAAGCCCGAGAGGTCTAAAGAAAAGTGTGGCGGACCGTCCAGTGAGGTCAGAGGTCAGAAAAGTGCAGTTTTCAGACAACGGTGGACACTGGACCGGCGCCGGCGGACACTGCCGACACTTCTGACATACGCACGCGTGCGGGGACACCTCCCCTACAACGCTACACTCTCGGATAAGCCCGAGAGATGTAAAAAAAAGTTTGGCGGACCGTCCAGTGAGATCAGAGGTCAGAAAAGTGCAGTTTTCAGACAACGGTGGACACTGGACCGGCGCCGGCGGACACTGCCGACACTTCTGACATACGCACGCGTGCGGGGACACCTCCCCTACAACGCCAGTCTCTCGGATAAGCCCGAGAAGTGTAAAGAAAAGTGTGGCGGACCGTCCAGTGAGGTCAGAGGTCAGAAAAGTGCAGTTTTCAGACAACGGTGGACACTGGACCGGCGCGGGCGGACACTGCCGACACTTCTGACATACGCACGCGTGCGGGGACACCTCCCCTACAACGCCACACTCTCGGATAAGCCCGAGAGGTGTAAAGAAAAGTGTGGCGGACCGTCCAGTGAGGTCAGAGGTCAGAAAAGTGCAGTTTTCAGACAACGGTGGACACTGGACCGGCGCCGGCGAACACTGCCGACACTTCTGACATACGCACGCGTGCAGGGACACCTCCCCTACAACGCCAGACTCTCGGATAAGCCCGAGAGGTGTAAAGAAAAGTGTGGCGGACCGTCCAGTGAGGTCAGAGGTCAGAAAAGTGCAGTTTTCAGACAACGGTGGACACTGGACCGGCGGACACTGCCGACACTTCTGACATACGCACGCGTGCGGGGACACCTCCCCTACAACGCCAGACTCTCGGATAAGCCCGAGAGGTGTAAAGAAAAGTGTGGCGGACCGTCCAGTGAGGTCAGAGGTCAGAAAAGTGCAGTTTTCAGACAACGGTGGACACTGGACCGGCGCCGGCGGACACTGCCGACACTTCTGACATACGCACGCGTGCGGGGACACCTCCCCTACAACGCCAAACTCTCGGATAAGCCCGAGAGATGTAAAAAAAAGTTTGGCG
Organism: Gymnoscopelus braueri; assembly: GCF_963280865.1. Lineage (NCBI taxonomy): Eukaryota > Metazoa > Chordata > Actinopteri > Myctophiformes > Myctophidae > Gymnoscopelus > Gymnoscopelus braueri. The sequence goes on along the minus strand of NW_027660751.1, from coordinate 67,472 downwards.
GACCGTCCAGTGAGATCAGAGGTCAGAAAAGTGCAGTTTTCAGACAACGGTGGACACTGGACCGGCGCCGGCGGACACTGCCGACACTTCTGACATACGCACGCGTGCGGGGACACCTCCCCTACAACGCCAGACTCTCGGATAAGCCCGAGAGGTGTAAAGAAAAGTGTGGCGGACCGTCCAGTGAGGTCAGAGGTCAGAAAAGTGAAGTTTTCAGACAACGGTGGACACTGGACCGGCGCCGGCGGACACTGCCGACACTTCTGACATACGCACGCGTGCGGGGACACCTCCCCTACAACGCCAGACTCTCGGATAAGCCCGAGAGGTGTAAAGAAAAGTGTGGCGGACCGTCCAGTGAGGTCAGAGGTCAGAAAAGTGCAGTTTTCAGACAACGGTGGACACTGGACCGGCGCGGGCGGACACTGCCGACACTTCTGACATACGCACGCGTGCGGGGACACCTCCCCTACAACGCCACACTCTCGGATAAGCCCGAGAGGTGTAAAGAAAAGTGTGGCGGACCGTCCAGTGAGGTCAGAGGTCAGAAAAGTGCAGTTTTCAGACAACGGTGGACACTGGACCGGCGCCGGCGGACACTGCCGACACTTCTGACATACGCACGCGTGCGGGGACACCTCCCCTACAACGCCAGACTCTCGGATAAGCCCGAGAGGTGTAAAGAAAAGTGTGGCGGACCGTCCAGTGAGGTCAGAGGTCAGAAAAGTGCAGTTTTCAGACAACGGTGGACACTGGACCGGCGCCGGCGGACACTGCCGACACTTCTGACATACGCACGCGTGCGGGGACACCTCCCCTACAACGCCAGACTCTCGGATAAGCCCGAGAGGTGTAAAGAAAAGTGTGGCGGACCGTCCAGTGAGGTCAGAAAAGTGCAGTTTTCAGACAACGGTGGACACTGGACCGGCGCCGGCGGACACTGCCGACACTTCTGACATACGCACGCGTGCGGGGACACCTCCCCTACAACGCAACACTCTCGGATAAGCCCGAGAGGTGTAAAAAAAAGTTTGGCGGACCGTCCAGTGAGGTCAGAGGTCAGAAAAGTGCAGTTTTCAGACAACGGTGGACACTGGACCGGCGCCGGCGGACACTGCCGACACTTCTGACATACGCACGCGTGCGGGGACACCTCCCCTACAACGCCAGACTCTCGGATAAGCCCGAGAGGTGTAAAGAAAAGTTTGGCGGACCGTCCAGTGAGGTCAGAGGTCAGAAAAGTGCAGTTTTCAGACAACGGTGGACACTGGACCGGCGCCGGCGGACACTGCCGACACTTCTGACATACGCACGCGTGCGGGGACACCTCCCCTACAACGCCAGACTCTCGGATAAGCCCGAGAGGTCTAAAGAAAAGTGTGGCGGACCGTCCAGTGAGGTCAGAGGTCAGAAAAGTGCAGTTTTCAGACAACGGTGGACACTGGACCGGCGCCGGCGGACACTGCCGACACTTCTGACATACGCACGCGTGCGGGGACACCTCCCCTACAACGCTACACACTCGGATAAGCCCGAGAGATGTAAAAAAAAGTTTGGCGGACCGTCCAGTGAGATCAGAGGTCAGAAAAGTGCAGTTTTCAGACAACGGTGGACACTGGACCGGCGCCGGCGGACACTGCCGACACTTCTGACATACGCACGCGTGCGGGGACACCTCCCCTACAACGCCAGACTCTCGGATAAGCCCGAGAGGTCTAAAGAAAAGTGTGGCGGACCGTCCAGTGAGGTCAGAGGTCAGAAAAGTGCAGTTTTCAGACAACGGTGGACACTGGACCGGCGCCGGCGGACACTGCCGACACTTCTGACATACGCACGCGTGCGGGGACACCTCCCCTACAATGCCAGACTCTCGGATAAGCCCGAGAGGTGTAAAGAAAAGTATGGCGGACCGTCCAGTGAGGTCAGAGGTCAGAAAAGTGCAGTTTTCAGACAACGGTGGACACTGGACCGGCGCCGGCGGACACTGCCGACACTTCTGACATACGCACGCGTGCGGGGACACCTCCCCTACAACGCCACACTCTCGGATAAGCCCGAGAGATGTAAAAAAAAGTTTGGCGGACCGTCCAGTGAGATCAGAGGTCAGAAAAGTGCAGTTTTCAGACAACGGTGGACACTGGACCGGCGCCGGCGGACACTGCCGACACTTCTGACATACGCACGCGTGCGGGGACACCTCCCCTACAACGCCACACTCTCGGATAAGCCCGAGAGGTGTAAAGAAAAGTGTGGCGGACCGTCCAGTGAGGTCAGAGGTCAGAAAAGTGCAGTTTTCAGACAACGGTGGACACTGGACCGGCGCCGGCGGACACTGCCGACACTTCTGACATACGCACGCGTGCGGGGACACCTCCCCTACAACGCCACACTCTCGGATAAGCCCGAGAGATGTAAAAAAAAGTGTGGCGGACCGTCCAGTGAGGTCAGAGGTCAGAAAAGTGCAGTTTTCAGACAACGGTGGACACTGGACCGGCGCCGGCGGACACTGCCGACACTTCTGACATACGCACGCGTGCGGGGACAACTCCCCTACAACGCCACACTCTCGGATAAGCCCGAGAGGTGTAAAAAAAAGTGTGGCGGACCGTCCAGTGAGGTCAGAGGTCAGAAAAGTGCCGTTTTCAGACAACAGTGGACACTGGACAGGCACCGGTGGACACTGCCGACACTTCTGACATACGCACGCGTGCGGGGACACCTCCCCTACAACGCCACACTCTCGGATAAGCCCGAGAGGTGTAAAGAAAAGTGTGGCGGACCGTCCAGTGAGGTCAGAAAAGTGCAGTTTTCAGACAACGGTGGACACTGGACCGGCGCCGGCGGACACTGCCGACACTTCTGACATACGCACGCGTGCGGGGACACCTCCCCTACAACGCCAGACTCTCGGATAAGCCCGAGAGGTGTAAAGAAAAGTGTGGCGGACCGTCCAGTGAGGTCAGAGGTCAGAAAAGTGCAGTTTTCAGACAACGGTGGACACTGGACCGGCGCCGGCGGACACTGCCGACACTTCTGACATACGCACGCGTGCGGGGACACCTCCCCTACAACGCCAGACTCTCGGATAAGCCCGAGAGGTGTAAAGAAAAGTGTGGCGGACCGTCCAGTGAGGTCAGAGGTCAGAAAAGTGCAGTTTTCAGACAACGGTGGACACTGGACCGGCGCCGGCGGACACTGCCGACACTTCTGACATACGCACGCGTGCGGGGACACCTCCCCTACAACGCCAGACTCTCGGATAAGCCCGAGAGGTGTAAAGAAAAGTTTGGCGGACCGTCCAGTGAGGTCAGAGGTCAGAAAAGTGCAGTTTTCAGACAACGGTGGACACTGGACCGGCGCCGGCGGACACTGCCGACACTTCTGACATACGCACGCGTGCGGGGACACCTCCCCTACAACGCCAGACTCTCGGATAAGCCCGAGAGGTCTAAAGAAAAGTGTGGCGGACCGTCCAGTGAGGTCAGAGGTCAGAAAAGTGCAGTTTTCAGACAACGGTGGACACTGGACCGGCGCCGGCGGACACTGCCGACACTTCTGACATACGCACGCGTGCGGGGACACCTCCCCTACAACGCTACACTCTCGGATAAGCCCGAGAGATGTAAAAAAAAGTTTGGCGGACCGTCCAGTGAGATCAGAGGTCAGAAAAGTGCAGTTTTCAGACAACGGTGGACACTGGACCGGCGCCGGCGGACACTGCCGACACTTCTGACATACGCACGCGTGCGGGGACACCTCCCCTACAACGCCAGACTCTCGGATAAGCCCGAGAGGTCTAAAGAAAAGTGTGGCGGACCGTCCAGTGAGGTCAGAGGTCAGAAAAGTGCAGTTTTCAGACAACGGTGGACACTGGACCGGCGCCGGCGGACACTGCCGACACTTCTGACATACGCACGCGTGCGGGGACACCTCCCCTACAACGCTACACTCTCGGATAAGCCCGAGAGATGTAAAAAAAAGTTTGGCGGACCGTCCAGTGAGATCAGAGGTCAGAAAAGTGCAGTTTTCAGACAACGGTGGACACTGGACCGGCGCCGGCGGACACTGCCGACACTTCTGACATACGCACGCGTGCGGGGACACCTCCCCTACAACGCCAGTCTCTCGGATAAGCCCGAGAGGTGTAAAGAAAAGTGTGGCGGACCGTCCAGTGAGGTCAGAGGTCAGAAAAGTGCAGTTTTCAGACAACGGTGGACACTGGACCGGCGCGGGCGGACACTGCCGACACTTCTGACATACGCACGCGTGCGGGGACACCTCCCCTACAACGCCACACTCTCGGATAAGCCCGAGAGGTGTAAAGAAAAGTGTGGCGGACCGTCCAGTGAGGTCAGAGGTCAGAAAAGTGCAGTTTTCAGACAACGGTGGACACTGGACCGGCGCCGGCGAACACTGCCGACACTTCTGACATACGCACGCGTGCGGGGACACCTCCCCTACAACGCCAGACTCTCGGATAAGCCCGAGAGGTGTAAAGAAAAGTGTGGCGGACCGTCCAGTGAGGTCAGAGGTCAGAAAAGTGCAGTTTTCAGACAACGGTGGACACTGGACCGGCGCCGGCGGACACTGCCGACACTTCTGACATACGCACGCGTGCGGGGACACCTCCCCTACAACGCCAGACTCTCGGATAAGCCCGAGAGGTGTAAAGAAAAGTGTGGCGGACCGTCCAGTGAGGTCAGAGGTCAGAAAAGTGCAGTTTTCAGACAACGGTGGACACTGGACCGGCGCCGGCGGACACTGCCGACACTTCTGACATACGCACGCGTGCGGGGACACCTCCCCTACAACGCCAAACTCTCGGATAAGCCCGAGAGATGTAAAAAAAAGTTTGGCGGACCGTCCAGTGAGATCAGAGGTCAGAAAAGTGCAGTTTTCAGACAACGGTGGACACTGGACCGGCGCCGGCGGACACTGCCGACACTTCTGACATACGCACGCGTGCGGGGACACCTCCCCTACAACGCCAGACTCTCGGATAAGCCCGAGAGGTGTAAAGAAAAGTGTGGCGGACCGTCCAGTGAGGTCAGAGGTCAGAAAAGTGAAGTTTTCAGACAACGGTGGACACTGGACCGGCGCCGGCGGACACTGCCGACACTTCTGACATACGCACGCGTGCGGGGACACCTCCCCTACAACGCCAGACTCTCGGATAAGCCCGAGAGGTGTAAAGAAAAGTGTGGCGGACCGTCCAGTGAGGTCAGAGGTCAGAAAAGTGCAGTTTTCAGACAACGGTGGACACTGGACCGGCGCGGGCGGACACTGCCGACACTTCTGACATACGCACGCGTGCGGGGACACCTCCCCTACAACGCCACACTCTCGGATAAGCCCGAGAGGTGTAAAGAAAAGTGTGGCGGACCGTCCAGTGAGGTCAGAGGTCAGAAAAGTGCAGTTTTCAGACAACGGTGGACACTGGACCGGCGCCGGCGGACACTGCCGACACTTCTGACATACGCACGCGTGCGGGGACACCTCCCCTACAACGCCAGACTCTCGGATAAGCCCGAGAGGTGTAAAGAAAAGTGTGGCGGACCGTCCAGTGAGGTCAGAGGTCAGAAAAGTGCAGTTTTCAGACAACGGTGGACACTGGACCGGCGCCGGCGGACACTGCCGACACTTCTGACATACGCACGCGTGCGGGGACACCTCCCCTACAACGCCAGACTCTCGGATAAGCCCGAGAGGTGTAAAGAAAAGTGTGGCGGACCGTCCAGTGAGGTCAGAGGTCAGAAAAGTGCAGTTTTCAGACAACGGTGGACACTGGACCGGCGCCGGCGGACACTGCCGACACTTCTGACATACGCACGCGTGCGGGGACACCTCCCCTACAACGCAACACTCTCGGATAAGCCCGAGAGGTGTAAAAAAAAGTTTGGCGGACCGTCCAGTGAGGTCAGAGGTCAGAAAAGTGCAGTTTTCAGACAACGGTGGACACTGGACCGGCGCCGGCGAACACTGCCGACACTTCTGACATACGCACGCGTGCGGGGACACCTCCCCTACAACGCCAGACTCTCGGATAAGCCCGAGAGGTGTAAAGAAAAGTGTGGCGGACCGTCCAGTGAGGTCAGAGGTCAGAAAAGTGCAGTTTTCAGACAACGGTGGACACTGGACCGGCGCCGGCGGACACTGCCGACACTTCTGACATACGCACGCGTGCGGGGACACCTCCCCTACAACGCCAGACTCTCGGATAAGCCCGAGAGGTGTAAAGAAAAGTGTGGCGGACCGTCCAGTGAGGTCAGAGGTCAGAAAAGTGCAGTTTTCAGACAACGGTGGACACTGGACCGGCGCCGGCGGACACTGCCGACACTTCTGACATACGCACGCGTGCGGGGACACCTCCCCTACAACGCCAAACTCTCGGATAAGCCCGAGAGATGTAAAAAAAAGTTTGGCGGACCGTCCAGTGAGATCAGAGGTCAGAAAAGTGCAGTTTTCAGACAACGGTGGACACTGGACCGGCGCCGGCGGACACTGCCGACACTTCTGACATACGCACGCGTGCGGGGACACCTCCCCTACAACGCCAGACTCTCGGATAAGCCCGAGAGGTGTAAAGAAAAGTGTGGCGGACCGTCCAGTGAGGTCAGAGGTCAGAAAAGTGAAGTTTTCAGACAACGGTGGACACTGGACCGGCGCCGGCGGACACTGCCGACACTTCTGACATACGCACGCGTGCGGGGACACCTCCCCTACAACGCCAGACTCTCGGATAAGCCCGAGAGGTGTAAAGAAAAGTGTGGCGGACCGTCCAGTGAGGTCAGAGGTCAGAAAAGTGCAGTTTTCAGACAACGGTGGACACTGGACCGGCGCGGGCGGACACTGCCGACACTTCTGACATACGCACGCGTGCGGGGACACCTCCCCTACAACGCCACACTCTCGGATAAGCCCGAGAGGTGTAAAGAAAAGTGTGGCGGACCGTCCAGTGAGGTCAGAGGTCAGAAAAGTGCAGTTTTCAGACAACGGTGGACACTGGACCGGCGCCGGCGGACACTGCCGACACTTCTGACATACGCACGCGTGCGGGGACACCTCCCCTACAACGCCAGACTCTCGGATAAGCCCGAGAGGTGTAAAGAAAAGTGTGGCGGACCGTCCAGTGAGGTCAGAGGTCAGAAAAGTGCAGTTTTCAGACAACGGTGGACACTGGACCGGCGCCGGCGGACACTGCCGACACTTCTGACATACGCACGCGTGCGGGGACACCTCCCCTACAACGCCAGACTCTCGGATAAGCCCGAGAGGTGTAAAGAAAAGTGTGGCGGACCGTCCAGTGAGGTCAGAGGTCAGAAAAGTGCAGTTTTCAGACAACGGTGGACACTGGACCGGCGCCGGCGGACACTGCCGACACTTCTGACATACGCACGCGTGCGGGGACACCTCCCCTACAACGCAACACTCTCGGATAAGCCCGAGAGGTGTAAAAAAAAGTTTGGCGGACCGTCCAGTGAGGTCAGAGGTCAGAAAAGTGCAGTTTTCAGACAACGGTGGACACTGGACCGGCGCCGGCGGACACTGCCGACACTTCTGACATACGCACGCGTGCGGGGACACCTCCCCTACAACGCCAGACTCTCGGATAAGCCCGAGAGGTGTAAAGAAAAGTTTGGCGGACCGTCCAGTGAGGTCAGAGGTCAGAAAAGTGCAGTTTTCAGACAACGGTGGACACTGGACCGGCGCCGGCGGACACTGCCGACACTTCTGACATACGCACGCGTGCGGGGACACCTCCCCTACAACGCCAGACTCTCGGATAAGCCCGAGAGGTCTAAAGAAAAGTGTGGCGGACCGTCCAGTGAGGTCAGAGGTCAGAAAAGTGCAGTTTTCAGACAACGGTGGACACTGGACCGGCGCCGGCGGACACTGCCGACACTTCTGACATACGCACGCGTGCGGGGACACCTCCCCTACAACGCTACACACTCGGATAAGCCCGAGAGATGTAAAAAAAAGTTTGGCGGACCGTCCAGTGAGATCAGAGGTCAGAAAAGTGCAGTTTTCAGACAACGGTGGACACTGGACCGGCGCCGGCGGACACTGCCGACACTTCTGACATACGCACGCGTGCGGGGACACCTCCCCTACAACGCCAGACTCTCGGATAAGCCCGAGAGGTCTAAAGAAAAGTGTGGCGGACCGTCCAGTGAGGTCAGAGGTCAGAAAAGTGCAGTTTTCAGACAACGGTGGACACTGGACCGGCGCCGGCGGACACTGCCGACACTTCTGACATACGCACGCGTGCGGGGACACCTCCCCTACAATGCCAGACTCTCGGATAAGCCCGAGAGGTGTAAAGAAAAGTATGGCGGACCGTCCAGTGAGGTCAGAGGTCAGAAAAGTGCAGTTTTCAGACAACGGTGGACACTGGACCGGCGCCGGCGGACACTGCCGACACTTCTGACATACGCACGCGTGCGGGGACACCTCCCCTACAACGCCACACTCTCGGATAAGCCCGAGAGATGTAAAAAAAAGTTTGGCGGACCGTCCAGTGAGATCAGAGGTCAGAAAAGTGCAGTTTTCAGACAACGGTGGACACTGGACCGGCGCCGGCGGACACTGCCGACACTTCTGACATACGCACGCGTGCGGGGACACCTCCCCTACAACGCCACACTCTCGGATAAGCCCGAGAGGTGTAAAGAAAAGTGTGGCGGACCGTCCAGTGAGGTCAGAGGTCAGAAAAGTGCAGTTTTCAGACAACGGTGGACACTGGACCGGCGCCGGCGGACACTGCCGACACTTCTGACATACGCACGCGTGCGGGGACACCTCCCCTACAACGCCAAACTCTCGGATAAGCCCGAGAGATGTAAAAAAAAGTTTGGCGGACCGTCCAGTGAGATCAGAGGTCAGAAAAGTGCAGTTTTCAGACAACGGTGGACACTGGACCGGCGCCGGCGGACACTGCCGACACTTCTGACATACGCACGCGTGCGGGGACACCTCCCCTACAACGCCAGACTCTCGGATAAGCCCGAGAGGTGTAAAGAAAAGTGTGGCGGACCGTCCAGTGAGGTCAGAGGTCAGAAAAGTGAAGTTTTCAGACAACGGTGGACACTGGACCGGCGCCGGCGGACACTGCCGACACTTCTGACATACGCACGCGTGCGGGGACACCTCCCCTACAACGCCAGACTCTCGGATAAGCCCGAGAGGTGTAAAGAAAAGTGTGGCGGACCGTCCAGTGAGGTCAGAGGTCAGAAAAGTGCAGTTTTCAGACAACGGTGGACACTGGACCGGCGCGGGCGGACACTGCCGACACTTCTGACATACGCACGCGTGCGGGGACACCTCCCCTACAACGCCACACTCTCGGATAAGCCCGAGAGGTGTAAAGAAAAGTGTGGCGGACCGTCCAGTGAGGTCAGAGGTCAGAAAAGTGCAGTTTTCAGACAACGGTGGACACTGGACCGGCGCCGGCGGACACTGCCGACACTTCTGACATACGCACGCGTGCGGGGACACCTCCCCTACAACGCCAGACTCTCGGATAAGCCCGAGAGGTGTAAAGAAAAGTGTGGCGGACCGTCCAGTGAGGTCAGAGGTCAGAAAAGTGCAGTTTTCAGACAACGGTGGACACTGGACCGGCGCCGGCGGACACTGCCGACACTTCTGACATACGCACGCGTGCGGGGACACCTCCCCTACAACGCCAGACTCTCGGATAAGCCCGAGAGGTGTAAAGAAAAGTGTGGCGGACCGTCCAGTGAGGTCAGAGGTCAGAAAAGTGCAGTTTTCAGACAACGGTGGACACTGGACCGGCGCCGGCGGACACTGCCGACACTTCTGACATACGCACGCGTGCGGGGACACCTCCCCTACAACGCAACACTCTCGGATAAGCCCGAGAGGTGTAAAAAAAAGTTTGGCGGACCGTCCAGTGAGGTCAGAGGTCAGAAAAGTGCAGTTTTCAGACAACGGTGGACACTGGACCGGCGCCGGCGGACACTGCCGACACTTCTGACATACGCACGCGTGCGGGGACACCTCCCCTACAACGCCAGACTCTCGGATAAGCCCGAGAGGTGTAAAGAAAAGTTTGGCGGACCGTCCAGTGAGGTCAGAGGTCAGAAAAGTGCAGTTTTCAGACAACGGTGGACACTGGACCGGCGCCGGCGGACACTGCCGACACTTCTGACATACGCACGCGTGCGGGGACACCTCCCCTACAACGCCAGACTCTCGGATAAGCCCGAGAGGTCTAAAGAAAAGTGTGGCGGACCGTCCAGTGAGGTCAGAGGTCAGAAAAGTGCAGTTTTCAGACAACGGTGGACACTGGACCGGCGCCGGCGGACACTGCCGACACTTCTGACATACGCACGCGTGCGGGGACACCTCCCCTACAACGCTACACACTCGGATAAGCCCGAGAGATGTAAAAAAAAGTTTGGCGGACCGTCCAGTGAGATCAGAGGTCAGAAAAGTGCAGTTTTCAGACAACGGTGGACACTGGACCGGCGCCGGCGGACACTGCCGACACTTCTGACATACGCACGCGTGCGGGGACACCTCCCCTACAACGCCAGACTCTCGGATAAGCCCGAGAGGTCTAAAGAAAAGTGTGGCGGACCGTCCAGTGAGGTCAGAGGTCAGAAAAGTGCAGTTTTCAGACAACGGTGGACACTGGACCGGCGCCGGCGGACACTGCCGACACTTCTGACATACGCACGCGTGCGGGGACACCTCCCCTACAATGCCAGACTCTCGGATAAGCCCGAGAGGTGTAAAGAAAAGTATGGCGGACCGTCCAGTGAGGTCAGAGGTCAGAAAAGTGCAGTTTTCAGACAACGGTGGACACTGGACCGGCGCCGGCGGACACTGCCGACACTTCTGACATACGCACGCGTGCGGGGACACCTCCCCTACAACGCCACACTCTCGGATAAGCCCGAGAGATGTAAAAAAAAGTTTGGCGGACCGTCCAGTGAGATCAGAGGTCAGAAAAGTGCAGTTTTCAGACAACGGTGGACACTGGACCGGCGCCGGCGGACACTGCCGACACTTCTGACATACGCACGCGTGCGGGGACACCTCCCCTACAACGCCACACTCTCGGATAAGCCCGAGAGGTGTAAAGAAAAGTGTGGCGGACCGTCCAGTGAGGTCAGAGGTCAGAAAAGTGCAGTTTTCAGACAACGGTGGACACTGGACCGGCGCCGGCGGACACTGCCGACACTTCTGACATACGCACGCGTGCGGGGACACCTCCCCTACAACGCCACACTCTCGGATAAGCCCGAGAGATGTAAAAAAAAGTGTGGCGGACCGTCCAGTGAGGTCAGAGGTCAGAAAAGTGCAGTTTTCAGACAACGGTGGACACTGGACCGGCGCCGGCGGACACTGCCGACACTTCTGACATACGCACGCGTGCGGGGACAACTCCCCTACAACGCCACACTCTCGGATAAGCCCGAGAGGTGTAAAAAAAAGTGTGGCGGACCGTCCAGTGAGGTCAGAGGTCAGAAAAGTGCCGTTTTCAGACAACAGTGGACACTGGACAGGCACCGGTGGACACTGCCGACACTTCTGACATACGCACGCGTGCGGGGACACCTCCCCTACAACGCCACACTCTCGGATAAGCCCGAGAGGTGTAAAGAAAAGTGTGGCGGACCGTCCAGTGAGGTCAGAAAAGTGCAGTTTTCAGACAACGGTGGACACTGGACCGGCGCCGGCGGACACTGCCGACACTTCTGACATACGCACGCGTGCGGGGACACCTCCCCTACAACGCCAGACTCTCGGATAAGCCCGAGAGGTGTAAAGAAAAGTGTGGCGGACCGTCCAGTGAGGTCAGAGGTCAGAAAAGTGCAGTTTTCAGACAACGGTGGACACTGGACCGGCGCCGGCGGACACTGCCGACACTTCTGACATACGCACGCGTGCGGGGACACCTCCCCTACAACGCCAGACTCTCGGATAAGCCCGAGAGGTGTAAAGAAAAGTGTGGCGGACCGTCCAGTGAGGTCAGAGGTCAGAAAAGTGCAGTTTTCAGACAACGGTGGACACTGGACCGGCGCCGGCGGACACTGCCGACACTTCTGACATACGCACGCGTGCGGGGACACCTCCCCTACAACGCCAGACTCTCGGATAAGCCCGAGAGGTGTAAAGAAAAGTTTGGCGGACCGTCCAGTGAGGTCAGAGGTCAGAAAAGTGCAGTTTTCAGACAACGGTGGACACTGGACCGGCGCCGGCGGACACTGCCGACACTTCTGACATACGCACGCGTGCGGGGACACCTCCCCTACAACGCCAGACTCTCGGATAAGCCCGAGAGGTCTAAAGAAAAGTGTGGCGGACCGTCCAGTGAGGTCAGAGGTCAGAAAAGTGCAGTTTTCAGACAACGGTGGACACTGGACCGGCGCCGGCGGACACTGCCGACACTTCTGACATACGCACGCGTGCGGGGACACCTCCCCTACAACGCTACACTCTCGGATAAGCCCGAGAGATGTAAAAAAAAGTTTGGCGGACCGTCCAGTGAGATCAGAGGTCAGAAAAGTGCAGTTTTCAGACAACGGTGGACACTGGACCGGCGCCGGCGGACACTGCCGACACTTCTGACATACGCACGCGTGCGGGGACACCTCCCCTACAACGCCAGACTCTCGGATAAGCCCGAGAGGTCTAAAGAAAAGTGTGGCGGACCGTCCAGTGAGGTCAGAGGTCAGAAAAGTGCAGTTTTCAGACAACGGTGGACACTGGACCGGCGCCGGCGGACACTGCCGACACTTCTGACATACGCACGCGTGCGGGGACACCTCCCCTACAACGCTACACTCTCGGATAAGCCCGAGAGATGTAAAAAAAAGTTTGGCGGACCGTCCAGTGAGATCAGAGGTCAGAAAAGTGCAGTTTTCAGACAACGGTGGACACTGGACCGGCGCCGGCGGACACTGCCGACACTTCTGACATACGCACGCGTGCGGGGACACCTCCCCTACAACGCCAGTCTCTCGGATAAGCCCGAGAGGTGTAAAGAAAAGTGTGGCGGACCGTCCAGTGAGGTCAGAGGTCAGAAAAGTGCAGTTTTCAGACAACGGTGGACACTGGACCGGCGCGGGCGGACACTGCCGACACTTCTGACATACGCACGCGTGCGGGGACACCTCCCCTACAACGCCACACTCTCGGATAAGCCCGAGAGGTGTAAAGAAAAGTGTGGCGGACCGTCCAGTGAGGTCAGAGGTCAGAAAAGTGCAGTTTTCAGACAACGGTGGACACTGGACCGGCGCCGGCGAACACTGCCGACACTTCTGACATACGCACGCGTGCGGGACACCTCCCCTACAACGCCAGACTCTCGGATAAGCCCGAGAGGTGTAAAGAAAAGTGTGGCGGACCGTCCAGTGAGGTCAGAGGTCAGAAAAGTGCAGTTTTCAGACAACGGTGGACACTGGACCGGCGCCGGCGGACACTGCCGACACTTCTGACATACGCACGCGTGCGGGGACACCTCCCCTACAACGCCAGACTCTCGGATAAGCCCGAGAGGTGTAAAGAAAAGTGTGGCGGACCGTCCAGTGAGGTCAGAGGTCAGAAAAGTGCAGTTTTCAGACAACGGTGGACACTGGACCGGCGCCGGCGGACACTGCCGACACTTCTGACATACGCACGCGTGCGGGGACACCTCCCCTACAACGCCAAACTCTCGGATAAGCCCGAGAGATGTAAAAAAAAGTTTGGCGGACCGTCCAGTGAGATCAGAGGTCAGAAAAGTGCAGTTTTCAGACAACGGTGGACACTGGACCGGCGCCGGCGGACACTGCCGACACTTCTGACATACGCACGCGTGCGGGGACACCTCCCCTACAACGCCAGACTCTCGGATAAGCCCGAGAGGTGTAAAGAAAAGTGTGGCGGACCGTCCAGTGAGGTCAGAGGTCAGAAAAGTGAAGTTTTCAGACAACGGTGGACACTGGACCGGCGCCGGCGGACACTGCCGACACTTCTGACATACGCACGCGTGCGGGGACACCTCCCCTACAACGCCAGACTCTCGGATAAGCCCGAGAGGTGTAAAGAAAAGTGTGGCGGACCGTCCAGTGAGGTCAGAGGTCAGAAAAGTGCAGTTTTCAGACAACGGTGGACACTGGACCGGCGCGGGCGGACACTGCCGACACTTCTGACATACGCACGCGTGCGGGGACACCTCCCCTACAACGCCACACTCTCGGATAAGCCCGAGAGGTGTAAAGAAAAGTGTGGCGGACCGTCCAGTGAGGTCAGAGGTCAGAAAAGTGCAGTTTTCAGACAACGGTGGACACTGGACCGGCGCCGGCGGACACTGCCGACACTTCTGACATACGCACGCGTGCGGGGACACCTCCCCTACAACGCCAGACTCTCGGATAAGCCCGAGAGGTGTAAAGAAAAGTGTGGCGGACCGTCCAGTGAGGTCAGAGGTCAGAAAAGTGCAGTTTTCAGACAACGGTGGACACTGGACCGGCGCCGGCGGACACTGCCGACACTTCTGACATACGCACGCGTGCGGGGACACCTCCCCTACAACGCCAGACTCTCGGATAAGCCCGAGAGGTGTAAAGAAAAGTGTGGCGGACCGTCCAGTGAGGTCAGAGGTCAGAAAAGTGCAGTTTTCAGACAACGGTGGACACTGGACCGGCGCCGGCGGACACTGCCGACACTTCTGACATACGCACGCGTGCGGGGACACCTCCCCTACAACGCAACACTCTCGGATAAGCCCGAGAGGTGTAAAAAAAAGTTTGGCGGACCGTCCAGTGAGGTCAGAGGTCAGAAAAGTGCAGTTTTCAGACAACGGTGGACACTGGACCGGCGCCGGCGAACACTGCCGACACTTCTGACATACGCACGCGTGCGGGGACACCTCCCCTACAACGCCAGACTCTCGGATAAGCCCGAGAGGTGTAAAGAAAAGTGTGGCGGACCGTCCAGTGAGGTCAGAGGTCAGAAAAGTGCAGTTTTCAGACAACGGTGGACACTGGACCGGCGCCGGCGGACACTGCCGACACTTCTGACATACGCACGCGTGCGGGGACACCTCCCCTACAACGCCAGACTCTCGGATAAGCCCGAGAGGTGTAAAGAAAAGTGTGGCGGACCGTCCAGTGAGGTCAGAGGTCAGAAAAGTGCAGTTTTCAGACAACGGTGGACACTGGACCGGCGCCGGCGGACACTGCCGACACTTCTGACATACGCACGCGTGCGGGGACACCTCCCCTACAACGCCAAACTCTCGGATAAGCCCGAGAGATGTAAAAAAAAGTTTGGCGGACCGTCCAGTGAGATCAGAGGTCAGAAAAGTGCAGTTTTCAGACAACGGTGGACACTGGACCGGCGCCGGCGGACACTGCCGACACTTCTGACATACGCACGCGTGCGGGGACACCTCCCCTACAACGCCAGACTCTCGGATAAGCCCGAGAGGTGTAAAGAAAAGTGTGGCGGACCGTCCAGTGAGGTCAGAGGTCAGAAAAGTGAAGTTTTCAGACAACGGTGGACACTGGACCGGCGCCGGCGGACACTGCCGACACTTCTGACATACGCACGCGTGCGGGGACACCTCCCCTACAACGCCAGACTCTCGGATAAGCCCGAGAGGTGTAAAGAAAAGTGTGGCGGACCGTCCAGTGAGGTCAGAGGTCAGAAAAGTGCAGTTTTCAGACAACGGTGGACACTGGACCGGCGCGGGCGGACACTGCCGACACTTCTGACATACGCACGCGTGCGGGGACACCTCCCCTACAACGCCACACTCTCGGATAAGCCCGAGAGGTGTAAAGAAAAGTGTGGCGGACCGTCCAGTGAGGTCAGAGGTCAGAAAAGTGCAGTTTTCAGACAACGGTGGACACTGGACCGGCGCCGGCGGACACTGCCGACACTTCTGACATACGCACGCGTGCGGGGACACCTCCCCTACAACGCCAGACTCTCGGATAAGCCCGAGAGGTGTAAAGAAAAGTGTGGCGGACCGTCCAGTGAGGTCAGAGGTCAGAAAAGTGCAGTTTTCAGACAACGGTGGACACTGGACCGGCGCCGGCGGACACTGCCGACACTTCTGACATACGCACGCGTGCGGGGACACCTCCCCTACAACGCCAGACTCTCGGATAAGCCCGAGAGGTGTAAAGAAAAGTGTGGCGGACCGTCCAGTGAGGTCAGAGGTCAGAAAAGTGCAGTTTTCAGACAACGGTGGACACTGGACCGGCGCCGGCGGACACTGCCGACACTTCTGACATACGCACGCGTGCGGGGACACCTCCCCTACAACGCAACACTCTCGGATAAGCCCGAGAGGTGTAAAAAAAAGTTTGGCGGACCGTCCAGTGAGGTCAGAGGTCAGAAAAGTGCAGTTTTCAGACAACGGTGGACACTGGACCGGCGCCGGCGGACACTGCCGACACTTCTGACATACGCACGCGTGCGGGGACACCTCCCCTACAACGCCAGACTCTCGGATAAGCCCGAGAGGTGTAAAGAAAAGTTTGGCGGACCGTCCAGTGAGGTCAGAGGTCAGAAAAGTGCAGTTTTCAGACAACGGTGGACACTGGACCGGCGCCGGCGGACACTGCCGACACTTCTGACATACGCACGCGTGCGGGGACACCTCCCCTACAACGCCAGACTCTCGGATAAGCCCGAGAGGTGTAAAGAAAAGTGTGGCGGACCGTCCAGTGAGGTCAGAGGTCAGAAAAGTGCAGTTTTCAGACAACGGTGGACACTGGACCGGCGCCGGCGGACACTGCCGACACTTCTGACATACGCACGCGTGCGGGGACACCTCCCCTACAACGCCAGACTCTCGGATAAGCCCGAGAGGTGTAAAGAAAAGTGTGGCGGACCGTCCAGTGAGGTCAGAGGTCAGAAAAGTGCAGTTTTCAGACAACGGTGGACACTGGACCGGCGCCGGCGGACACTGCCGACACTTCTGACATACGCACGCGTGCGGGGAAACCTCCCCTACAACGCCACACTCTCGGATAAGCCCGAGAGATGTAAAAAAAAGTTTGGCGGACCGTCCAGTGAGATCAGAGGTCAGAAAAGTGCAGTTTTCAGACAACGGTGGACACTGGACCGGCGCCGGCGGACACTGCCGACACTTCTGACATACGCACGCGTGCGGGGACACCTCCCCTACAACGCCAGACTCTCGGATAAGCCCGAGAGGTGTAAAGAAAAGTGTGGCGGACCGTCCAGTGAGGTCAGAGGTCAGAAAAGTGCAGTTTTCAGACAACGGTGGACACTGGACCGGCGCCGGCGGACACTACCGACACTTCTGACATACGCACGCGTGCGGGGACACCTCCCCTACAACGCCACACTCTCGGATAAGCCCGAGATATGTAAAAAAAGTTTGGCGGACCGTCCAGTGAGATCAGAGGTCAGAAAAGTGCAGTTTTCAGACAACGGTGGACACTGGACCGGCGCCGGCGGACACTGCCGACACTTCTGACATACGCACGCGTGCGGGGACACCTCCCCTACAACGCCAGACTCTCGGATAAGCCCGAGAGGTGTAAAGAAAAGTGTGGCGGACCGTCCAGTGAGGTCAGAGGTCAGAAAAGTGCAGTTTTCAGACAACGGTGGACACTGGACCGGCGCCGGCGGACACTGCCGACACTTCTGACATACGCACGCGTGCGGGGACACCTCCCCTACAACGCCAGACTCTCGGATAAGCCCGAGAGGTGTAAAGAAAAGTGTGGCGGACCGTCCAGTGAGGTCAGAGGTCAGAAAAGTGCAGTTTTCAGACAACGGTGGACACTGGACCTGCGCCGGCGGACACTGCCGACACTTCTGACATACGCACGCGTGCGGGGACACCTCCCCTACAACGCCAGACTCTCGGATAAGCCCGAGAGGTGTAAAGAAAAGTGTGGCGGACCGTCCAGTGAGGTCAGAGGTCAGAAAAGTGCAGTTTTCAGACAACGGTGGACACTGGACCGGCGCCGGCGGACACTACCGACACTTCTGACATACGCACGCGTGCGGGGACACCTCCCCTACAACGCCACACTCTCGGATAAGCCCGAGATATGTAAAAAAAGTTTGGCGGACCGTCCAGTGAGATCAGAGGTCAGAAAAGTGCAGTTTTCAGACAACGGTGGACACTGGACCGGCGCCGGCGGACACTGCCGACACTTCTGACATACGCACGCGTGCGGGGACACCTCCCCTACAACGCCAGACTCTCGGATAAGCCCGAGAGGTGTAAAGAAAAGTGTGGCGGACCGTCCAGTGAGGTCAGAGGTCAGAAAAGTGCAGTTTTCAGACAACGGTGGACACTGGACCGGCGCCGGCGGACACTGCCGACACTTCTGACATACGCACGCGTGCGGGGACACCTCCCCTACAACGCCAGACTCTCGGATAAGCCCGAGAGGTGTAAAGAAAAGTGTGGCGGACCGTCCAGTGAGGTCAGAGGTCAGAAAAGTGCAGTTTTCAGACAACGGTGGACACTGGACCGGCGCCGGCGGACACTGCCGACACTTCTGACATACGCACGCGTGCGGGGAAACCTCCCCTACAACGCCACACTCTCGGATAAGCCCGAGAGATGTAAAAAAAAGTTTGGCGGACCGTCCAGTGAGATCAGAGGTCAGAAAAGTGCAGTTTTCAGACAACGGTGGACACTGGACCGGCGCCGGCGGACACTGCCGACACTTCTGACATACGCACGCGTGCGGGGACACCTCCCCTACAACGCCAGACTCTCGGATAAGCCCGAGAGGTGTAAAGAAAAGTGTGGCGGACCGTCCAGTGAGGTCAGAGGTCAGAAAAGTGCAGTTTTCAGACAACGGTGGACACTGGACCGGCGCCGGCGGACACTACCGACACTTCTGACATACGCACGCGTGCGGGGACACCTCCCCTACAACGCCACACTCTCGGATAAGCCCGAGATATGTAAAAAAAGTTTGGCGGACCGTCCAGTGAGATCAGAGGTCAGAAAAGTGCAGTTTTCAGACAACGGTGGACACTGGACCGGCGCCGGCGGACACTGCCGACACTTCTGACATACGCACGCGTGCGGGGACACCTCCCCTACAACGCCAGACTCTCGGATAAGCCCGAGAGGTGTAAAGAAAAGTGTGGCGGACCGTCCAGTGAGGTCAGAGGTCAGAAAAGTGCAGTTTTCAGACAACGGTGGACACTGGACCGGCGCCGGCGGACACTGCCGACACTTCTGACATACGCACGCGTGCGGGGACACCTCCCCTACAACGCCAGACTCTCGGATAAGCCCGAGAGGTGTAAAGAAAAGTGTGGCGGACCGTCCAGTGAGGTCAGAGGTCAGAAAAGTGCAGTTTTCAGACAACGGTGGACACTGGACCTGCGCCGGCGGACACTGCCGACACTTCTGACATACGCACGCGTGCGGGGACACCTCCCCTACAACGCCAGACTCTCGGATAAGCCCGAGAGGTGTAAAGAAAAGTGTGGCGGACCGTCCAGTGAGGTCAGAGGTCAGAAAAGTGCAGTTTTCAGACAACGGTGGACACTGGACCGGCGCCGGCGGACACTACCGACACTTCTGACATACGCACGCGTGCGGGGACACCTCCCCTACAACGCCACACTCTCGGATAAGCCCGAGATATGTAAAAAAAGTTTGGCGGACCGTCCAGTGAGATCAGAGGTCAGAAAAGTGCAGTTTTCAGACAACGGTGGACACTGGACCGGCGCCGGCGGACACTGCCGACACTTCTGACATACGCACGCGTGCGGGGACACCTCCCCTACAACGCCAGACTCTCGGATAAGCCCGAGAGGTGTAAAGAAAAGTGTGGCGGACCGTCCAGTGAGGTCAGAGGTCAGAAAAGTGCAGTTTTCAGACAACGGTGGACACTGGACCGGCGCCGGCGGACACTGCCGACACTTCTGACATACGCACGCGTGCGGGGACACCTCCCCTACAACGCCAGACTCTCGGATAAGCCCGAGAGGTGTAAAGAAAAGTGTGGCGGACCGTCCAGTGAGGTCAGAGGTCAGAAAAGTGCAGTTTTCAGACAACGGTGGACACTGGACCGGCGCCGGCGGACACTGCCGACACTTCTGACATACGCACGCGTGCGGGGAAACCTCCCCTACAACGCCACACTCTCGGATAAGCCCGAGAGATGTAAAAAAAAGTTTGGCGGACCGTCCAGTGAGATCAGAGGTCAGAAAAGTGCAGTTTTCAGACAACGGTGGACACTGGACCGGCGCCGGCGGACACTGCCGACACTTCTGACATACGCACGCGTGCGGGGACACCTCCCCTACAACGCCAGACTCTCGGATAAGCCCGAGAGGTGTAAAGAAAAGTGTGGCGGACCGTCCAGTGAGGTCAGAGGTCAGAAAAGTGCAGTTTTCAGACAACGGTGGACACTGGACCGGCGCCGGCGGACACTACCGACACTTCTGACATACGCACGCGTGCGGGGACACCTCCCCTACAACGCCACACTCTCGGATAAGCCCGAGATATGTAAAAAAAGTTTGGCGGACCGTCCAGTGAGATCAGAGGTCAGAAAAGTGCAGTTTTCAGACAACGGTGGACACTGGACCGGCGCCGGCGGACACTGCCGACACTTCTGACATACGCACGCGTGCGGGGACACCTCCCCTACAACGCCAGACTCTCGGATAAGCCCGAGAGGTGTAAAGAAAAGTGTGGCGGACCGTCCAGTGAGGTCAGAGGTCAGAAAAGTGCAGTTTTCAGACAACGGTGGACACTGGACCGGCGCCGGCGGACACTGCCGACACTTCTGACATACGCACGCGTGCGGGGACACCTCCCCTACAACGCCAGACTCTCGGATAAGCCCGAGAGGTGTAAAGAAAAGTGTGGCGGACCGTCCAGTGAGGTCAGAGGTCAGAAAAGTGCAGTTTTCAGACAACGGTGGACACTGGACCGGCGCCGGCGGACACTGCCGACACTTCTGACATACGCACGCGTGCGGGGAAACCTCCCCTACAACGCCACACTCTCGGATAAGCCCGAGAGATGTAAAAAAAAGTTTGGCGGACCGTCCAGTGAGATCAGAGGTCAGAAAAGTGCAGTTTTCAGACAACGGTGGACACTGGACCGGCGCCGGCGGACACTGCCGACACTTCTGACATACGCACGCGTGCGGGGACACCTCCCCTACAACGCCAGACTCTCGGATAAGCCCGAGAGGTGTAAAGAAAAGTGTGGCGGACCGTCCAGTGAGGTCAGAGGTCAGAAAAGTGCAGTTTTCAGACAACGGTGGACACTGGACCGGCGCCGGCGGACACTGCCGACACTTCTGACATACGCACGCGTGCGGGGACACCTCCCCTACAACGCCAGACTCTCGGATAAGCCCGAGAGGTGTAAAGAAAAGTGTGGCGGACCGTCCAGTGAGGTCAGAGGTCAGAAAAGTGCAGTTTTCAGACAACGGTGGACACTGGACCGGCGCCGGCGGACACTGCCGACACTTCTGACATACGCACGCGTGCGGGGACACCTCCCCTACAACGCCACACTCTCGGATAAGCCCGAGAGATGTAAAAAAAAGTTTGGCGGACTGTCCAGTGAGATCAGAGGTCAGAAAAGTGCAGTTTTCAGACAACGGTGGACACTGGACCGGCGCCGGCGGACACTGCCGACACTTCTGACATACGCACGCGTGCGGGGACACCTCCCCTACAACGCCAGACTCTCGGATAAGCCCGAGAGGTGTAAAGAAAAGTGTGGCGGACCGTCCAGTGAGGTCAGAGGTCAGAAAAGTGCAGTTTTCAGACAACGGTGGACACTGGACCGGCGCCGGCGGACACTGCCGACACTTCTGACATACGCACGCGTGCGGGGACACCTCCCCTACAACGCCAGACTCTCGGATAAGCCCGAGAGGTGTAAAGAAAAGTGTGGCGGACCGTCCAGTGAGGTCAGAGGTCAGAAAAGTGCAGTTTTCAGACAACGGTGGACACTGGACCGGCGCCGGCGGACACTACCGACACTTCTGACATACGCACGCGTGCGGGGACACCTCCCCTACAACGCCACACTCTCGGATAAGCCCGAGATATGTAAAAAAAGTTTGGCGGACCGTCCAGTGAGATCAGAGGTCAGAAAAGTGCAGTTTTCAGACAACGGTGGACACTGGACCGGCGCCGGCGGACACTGCCGACACTTCTGACATACGCACGCGTGCGGGGACACCTCCCCTACAACGCCAGACTCTCGGATAAGCCCGAGAGGTGTAAAGAAAAGTGTGGCGGACCGTCCAGTGAGGTCAGAGGTCAGAAAAGTGCAGTTTTCAGACAACGGTGGACACTGGACCGGCGCCGGCGGACACTACCGACACTTCTGACATACGCACGCGTGCGGGGACACCTCCCCTACAACGCCACACTCTCGGATAAGCCCGAGATATGTAAAAAAAAGTTTGGCGGACCGTCCAGTGAGATCAGAGGTCAGAAAAGTGCAGTTTTCAGACAACGGTGGACACTGGACCGGCGCCGGCGGACACTGCCGACACTTCTGACATACGCACGCGTGCGGGGACACCTCCCCTACAACGCCACACTCTCGGATAAGCCCGAGAGGTGTAAAGAAAAGTGTGGCGGACCGTCCAGTGAGGTCAGAGGTCAGAAAAGTGCAGTTTTCAGACAACGGTGGACACTGGACCGGCGCCGGCGGACACTGCCGACACTTCTGACATACGCACGCGTGCGGGGACACCTCCCCTACAACGCCACACTCTCGGATAAGCCCGAGAGATGTAAAAAAAAGTGTGGCGGACCGTCCAGTGAGGTCAGAGGTCAGAAAAGTGCAGTTTTCAGACAACGGTGGACACTGGACCGGCGCGGGCGGACACTGCCGACACTTCTGACATACGCACGCGTGCGGGGACACCTCCCCTACAACGCCACACTCTCGGATAAGCCCGAGAGGTGTAAAGAAAAGTGTGGCGGACCGTCCAGTGAGGTCAGAGGTCAGAAAAGTGCAGTTTTCAGACAACGGTGGACACTGGACCGGCGCCGGCGGACACTGCCGACACTTCTGACATACGCACGCGTGCGGGGACACCTCCCCTACAACGCCAGACTCTCGGATAAGCCCGAGAGGTGTAAAGAAAAGTGTGGCGGACCGTCCAGTGAGGTCAGAGGTCAGAAAAGTGCAGTTTTCAGACAACGGTGGACACTGGACCGGCGCCGGCGGACACTGCCGACACTTCTGACAAACGCACGCGTGCGGGGACACCTCCCCTACAACGCCAGACTCTCGGATAAGCCCGAGAGGTGTAAAGAAAAGTGTGGCGGACCGTCCAGTGAGGTCAGAGGTCAGAAAAGTGCAGTTTTCAGACAACGGTGGACACTGGACCGGCGCCGGCGGACACTGCCGACACTTCTGACATACGCACGCGTGCGGGGACACCTCCCCTACAACGCCAGACTCTCGGATAAGCCCGAGAGGTGTAAAGAAAAGTGTGGCGGACCGTCCAGTGAGGTCAGAGGTCAGAAAAGTGCAGTTTTCAGACAACGGTGGACACTGGACCGGCGCCGGCGGACACTGCCGACACTTCTGACATACGCACGCGTGCGGGGAAACCTCCCCTACAACGCCACACTCTCGGATAAGCCCGAGAGATGTAAAAAAAAGTTTGGCGGACCGTCCAGTGAGATCAGAGGTCAGAAAAGTGCAGTTTTCAGACAACGGTGGACACTGGACCGGCGCCGGCGGACACTGCCGACACTTCTGACATACGCACGCGTGCGGGGACACCTCCCCTACAACGCCAGACTCTCGGATAAGCCCGAGAGGTGTAAAGAAAAGTGTGGCGGACCGTCCAGTGAGGTCAGAGGTCAGAAAAGTGCAGTTTTCAGACAACGGTGGACACTGGACCTGCGCCGGCGGACACTGCCGACACTTCTGACATACGCACGCGTGCGGGGACACCTCCCCTACAACGCCAGACTCTCGGATAAGCCCGAGAGGTGTAAAGAAAAGTGTGGCGGACCGTCCAGTGAGGTCAGAGGTCAGAAAAGTGCAGTTTTCAGACAACGGTGGACACTGGACCGGCGCCGGCGGACACTACCGACACTTCTGACATACGCACGCGTGCGGGGACACCTCCCCTACAACGCCACACTCTCGGATAAGCCCGAGATATGTAAAAAAAGTTTGGCGGACCGTCCAGTGAGATCAGAGGTCAGAAAAGTGCAGTTTTCAGACAACGGTGGACACTGGACCGGCGCCGGCGGACACTGCCGACACTTCTGACATACGCACGCGTGCGGGGACACCTCCCCTACAACGCCAGACTCTCGGATAAGCCCGAGAGGTGTAAAGAAAAGTGTGGCGGACCGTCCAGTGAGGTCAGAGGTCAGAAAAGTGCAGTTTTCAGACAACGGTGGACACTGGACCGGCGCCGGCGGACACTGCCGACACTTCTGACATACGCACGCGTGCGGGGACACCTCCCCTACAACGCCAGACTCTCGGATAAGCCCGAGAGGTGTAAAGAAAAGTGTGGCGGACCGTCCAGTGAGGTCAGAGGTCAGAAAAGTGCAGTTTTCAGACAACGGTGGACACTGGACCGGCGCCGGCGGACACTGCCGACACTTCTGACATACGCACGCGTGCGGGGAAACCTCCCCTACAACGCCACACTCTCGGATAAGCCCGAGAGATGTAAAAAAAAGTTTGGCGGACCGTCCAGTGAGATCAGAGGTCAGAAAAGTGCAGTTTTCAGACAACGGTGGACACTGGACCGGCGCCGGCGGACACTGCCGACACTTCTGACATACGCACGCGTGCGGGGACACCTCCCCTACAACGCCAGACTCTCGGATAAGCCCGAGAGGTGTAAAGAAAAGTGTGGCGGACCGTCCAGTGAGGTCAGAGGTCAGAAAAGTGCAGTTTTCAGACAACGGTGGACACTGGACCGGCGCCGGCGGACACTACCGACACTTCTGACATACGCACGCGTGCGGGGACACCTCCCCTACAACGCCACACTCTCGGATAAGCCCGAGATATGTAAAAAAAGTTTGGCGGACCGTCCAGTGAGATCAGAGGTCAGAAAAGTGCAGTTTTCAGACAACGGTGGACACTGGACCGGCGCCGGCGGACACTGCCGACACTTCTGACATACGCACGCGTGCGGGGACACCTCCCCTACAACGCCAGACTCTCGGATAAGCCCGAGAGGTGTAAAGAAAAGTGTGGCGGACCGTCCAGTGAGGTCAGAGGTCAGAAAAGTGCAGTTTTCAGACAACGGTGGACACTGGACCGGCGCCGGCGGACACTGCCGACACTTCTGACATACGCACGCGTGCGGGGACACCTCCCCTACAACGCCAGACTCTCGGATAAGCCCGAGAGGTGTAAAGAAAAGTGTGGCGGACCGTCCAGTGAGGTCAGAGGTCAGAAAAGTGCAGTTTTCAGACAACGGTGGACACTGGACCGGCGCCGGCGGACACTGCCGACACTTCTGACATACGCACGCGTGCGGGGAAACCTCCCCTACAACGCCACACTCTCGGATAAGCCCGAGAGATGTAAAAAAAAGTTTGGCGGACCGTCCAGTGAGATCAGAGGTCAGAAAAGTGCAGTTTTCAGACAACGGTGGACACTGGACCGGCGCCGGCGGACACTGCCGACACTTCTGACATACGCACGCGTGCGGGGACACCTCCCCTACAACGCCAGACTCTCGGATAAGCCCGAGAGGTGTAAAGAAAAGTGTGGCGGACCGTCCAGTGAGGTCAGAGGTCAGAAAAGTGCAGTTTTCAGACAACGGTGGACACTGGACCGGCGCCGGCGGACACTGCCGACACTTCTGACATACGCACGCGTGCGGGGACACCTCCCCTACAACGCCAGACTCTCGGATAAGCCCGAGAGGTGTAAAGAAAAGTGTGGCGGACCGTCCAGTGAGGTCAGAGGTCAGAAAAGTGCAGTTTTCAGACAACGGTGGACACTGGACCGGCGCCGGCGGACACTGCCGACACTTCTGACATACGCACGCGTGCGGGGACACCTCCCCTACAACGCCACACTCTCGGATAAGCCCGAGAGATGTAAAAAAAAGTTTGGCGGACTGTCCAGTGAGATCAGAGGTCAGAAAAGTGCAGTTTTCAGACAACGGTGGACACTGGACCGGCGCCGGCGGACACTGCCGACACTTCTGACATACGCACGCGTGCGGGGACACCTCCCCTACAACGCCAGACTCTCGGATAAGCCCGAGAGGTGTAAAGAAAAGTGTGGCGGACCGTCCAGTGAGGTCAGAGGTCAGAAAAGTGCAGTTTTCAGACAACGGTGGACACTGGACCGGCGCCGGCGGACACTGCCGACACTTCTGACATACGCACGCGTGCGGGGACACCTCCCCTACAACGCCAGACTCTCGGATAAGCCCGAGAGGTGTAAAGAAAAGTGTGGCGGACCGTCCAGTGAGGTCAGAGGTCAGAAAAGTGCAGTTTTCAGACAACGGTGGACACTGGACCGGCGCCGGCGGACACTACCGACACTTCTGACATACGCACGCGTGCGGGGACACCTCCCCTACAACGCCACACTCTCGGATAAGCCCGAGATATGTAAAAAAAGTTTGGCGGACCGTCCAGTGAGATCAGAGGTCAGAAAAGTGCAGTTTTCAGACAACGGTGGACACTGGACCGGCGCCGGCGGACACTGCCGACACTTCTGACATACGCACGCGTGCGGGGACACCTCCCCTACAACGCCAGACTCTCGGATAAGCCCGAGAGGTGTAAAGAAAAGTGTGGCGGACCGTCCAGTGAGGTCAGAGGTCAGAAAAGTGCAGTTTTCAGACAACGGTGGACACTGGACCGGCGCCGGCGGACACTGCCGACACTTCTGACATACGCACGCGTGCGGGGACACCTCCCCTACAACGCCAGACTCTCGGATAAGCCCGAGAGGTGTAAAGAAAAGTGTGGCGGACCGTCCAGTGAGGTCAGAGGTCAGAAAAGTGCAGTTTTCAGACAACGGTGGACACTGGACCGGCGCCGGCGGACACTGCCGACACTTCTGACATACGCACGCGTGCGGGGAAACCTCCCCTACAACGCCACACTCTCGGATAAGCCCGAGAGATGTAAAAAAAAGTTTGGCGGACCGTCCAGTGAGATCAGAGGTCAGAAAAGTGCAGTTTTCAGACAACGGTGGACACTGGACCGGCGCCGGCGGACACTGCCGACACTTCTGACATACGCACGCGTGCGGGGACACCTCCCCTACAACGCCAGACTCTCGGATAAGCCCGAGAGGTGTAAAGAAAAGTGTGGCGGACCGTCCAGTGAGGTCAGAGGTCAGAAAAGTGCAGTTTTCAGACAACGGTGGACACTGGACCGGCGCCGGCGGACACTGCCGACACTTCTGACATACGCACGCGTGCGGGGACACCTCCCCTACAACGCCAGACTCTCGGATAAGCCCGAGAGGTGTAAAGAAAAGTGTGGCGGACCGTCCAGTGAGGTCAGAGGTCAGAAAAGTGCAGTTTTCAGACAACGGTGGACACTGGACCGGCGCCGGCGGACACTGCCGACACTTCTGACATACGCACGCGTGCGGGGACACCTCCCCTACAACGCCACACTCTCGGATAAGCCCGAGAGATGTAAAAAAAAGTTTGGCGGACTGTCCAGTGAGATCAGAGGTCAGAAAAG
The DNA here is from genome assembly GCF_963280865.1 of Gymnoscopelus braueri. Taxonomy (NCBI): domain Eukaryota; kingdom Metazoa; phylum Chordata; class Actinopteri; order Myctophiformes; family Myctophidae; genus Gymnoscopelus; species Gymnoscopelus braueri. Next base: position 39,806 of record NW_027660751.1, on the reverse strand, counting down.
TGCAGTTTTCAGACAACGGTGGACACTGGACCGGCGCCGGCGGACACTGCCGACACTTCTGACATACGCACGCGTGCGGGGACACCTCCCCTACAACGCCAGACTCTCGGATAAGCCCGAGAGGTGTAAAGAAAAGTGTGGCGGACCGTCCAGTGAGGTCAGAGGTCAGAAAAGTGCAGTTTTCAGACAACGGTGGACACTGGACCGGCGCCGGCGGACACTGCCGACACTTCTGACATACGCACGCGTGCGGGGACACCTCCCCTACAACGCCAGACTCTCGGATAAGCCCGAGAGGTGTAAAGAAAAGTGTGGCGGACCGTCCAGTGAGGTCAGAGGTCAGAAAAGTGCAGTTTTCAGACAACGGTGGACACTGGACCGGCGCCGGCGGACACTACCGACACTTCTGACATACGCACGCGTGCGGGGACACCTCCCCTACAACGCCACACTCTCGGATAAGCCCGAGATATGTAAAAAAAGTTTGGCGGACCGTCCAGTGAGATCAGAGGTCAGAAAAGTGCAGTTTTCAGACAACGGTGGACACTGGACCGGCGCCGGCGGACACTGCCGACACTTCTGACATACGCACGCGTGCGGGGACACCTCCCCTACAACGCCAGACTCTCGGATAAGCCCGAGAGGTGTAAAGAAAAGTGTGGCGGACCGTCCAGTGAGGTCAGAGGTCAGAAAAGTGCAGTTTTCAGACAACGGTGGACACTGGACCGGCGCCGGCGGACACTGCCGACACTTCTGACATACGCACGCGTGCGGGGACACCTCCCCTACAACGCCAGACTCTCGGATAAGCCCGAGAGGTGTAAAGAAAAGTGTGGCGGACCGTCCAGTGAGGTCAGAGGTCAGAAAAGTGCAGTTTTCAGACAACGGTGGACACTGGACCGGCGCCGGCGGACACTGCCGACACTTCTGACATACGCACGCGTGCGGGGAAACCTCCCCTACAACGCCACACTCTCGGATAAGCCCGAGAGATGTAAAAAAAAGTTTGGCGGACCGTCCAGTGAGATCAGAGGTCAGAAAAGTGCAGTTTTCAGACAACGGTGGACACTGGACCGGCGCCGGCGGACACTGCCGACACTTCTGACATACGCACGCGTGCGGGGACACCTCCCCTACAACGCCAGACTCTCGGATAAGCCCGAGAGGTGTAAAGAAAAGTGTGGCGGACCGTCCAGTGAGGTCAGAGGTCAGAAAAGTGCAGTTTTCAGACAACGGTGGACACTGGACCGGCGCCGGCGGACACTGCCGACACTTCTGACATACGCACGCGTGCGGGGACACCTCCCCTACAACGCCAGACTCTCGGATAAGCCCGAGAGGTGTAAAGAAAAGTGTGGCGGACCGTCCAGTGAGGTCAGAGGTCAGAAAAGTGCAGTTTTCAGACAACGGTGGACACTGGACCGGCGCCGGCGGACACTGCCGACACTTCTGACAAACGCACGCGTGCGGGGACACCTCCCCTACAACGCCAGACTCTCGGATAAGCCCGAGAGGTGTAAAGAAAAGTGTGGCGGACCGTCCAGTGAGGTCAGAGGTCAGAAAAGTGCAGTTTTCAGACAACGGTGGACACTGGACCGGCGCCGGCGGACACTGCCGACACTTCTGACATACGCACGCGTGCGGGGACACCTCCCCTACAACGCCAGACTCTCGGATAAGCCCGAGAGGTGTAAAGAAAAGTGTGGCGGACCGTCCAGTGAGGTCAGAGGTCAGAAAAGTGCAGTTTTCAGACAACGGTGGACACTGGACCGGCGCCGGCGGACACTGCCGACACTTCTGACATACGCACGCGTGCGGGGAAACCTCCCCTACAACGCCACACTCTCGGATAAGCCCGAGAGATGTAAAAAAAAGTTTGGCGGACCGTCCAGTGAGATCAGAGGTCAGAAAAGTGCAGTTTTCAGACAACGGTGGACACTGGACCGGCGCCGGCGGACACTGCCGACACTTCTGACATACGCACGCGTGCGGGGACACCTCCCCTACAACGCCAGACTCTCGGATAAGCCCGAGAGGTGTAAAGAAAAGTGTGGCGGACCGTCCAGTGAGGTCAGAGGTCAGAAAAGTGCAGTTTTCAGACAACGGTGGACACTGGACCGGCGCCGGCGGACACTGCCGACACTTCTGACATACGCACGCGTGCGGGGACACCTCCCCTACAACGCCAGACTCTCGGATAAGCCCGAGAGGTGTAAAGAAAAGTGTGGCGGACCGTCCAGTGAGGTCAGAGGTCAGAAAAGTGCAGTTTTCAGACAACGGTGGACACTGGACCGGCGCCGGCGGACACTACCGACACTTCTGACATACGCACGCGTGCGGGGACACCTCCCCTACAACGCCACACTCTCGGATAAGCCCGAGATATGTAAAAAAAAGTTTGGCGGACCGTCCAGTGAGATCAGAGGTCAGAAAAGTGCAGTTTTCAGACAACGGTGGACACTGGACCGGCGCCGGCGGACACTGCCGACACTTCTGACATACGCACGCGTGCGGGGACACCTCCCCTACAACGCCAGACTCTCGGATAAGCCCGAGAGGTGTAAAGAAAAGTGTGGCGGACCGTCCAGTGAGGTCAGAGGTCAGAAAAGTGCAGTTTTCAGACAACGGTGGACACTGGACCGGCGCGGGCGGACACTGCCGACACTTCTGACATACGCACGCGTGCGGGGACACCTCCCCTACAACGCCAGACTCTCGGATAAGCCCGAGAGGTGTAAAGAAAAGTGTGGGCGGACCGTCCAGTGAGGTCAGAGGTCAGAAAAGTGCAGTTTTCAGACAACGGTGGACACTGGACCGGCGCCGGCGGACACTGCCGACACTTCTGACATACGCACGCGTGCGGGGACACCTCCCCTACAACGCCAGACTCTCGGATAAGCCCGAGAGGTGTAAAGAAAAGTGTGGCGGACCGTCCAGTGAGGTCAGAGGTCAGAAAAGTGCAGTTTTCAGACAACGGTGGACACTGGACCGGCGCCGGCGGACACTGCCGACACTTCTGACAAACGCACGCGTGCGGGGACACCTCCCCTACAACGCCACACTCTCGGATAAGCCCGAGAGGTGTAAAAAAAAGTGTGGCGGACCGTCCAGTGAGGTCAGAGGTCAGAAAAGTGCCGTTTTCAGACAACAGTGGACACTGGACAGGCACCGGTGGACACTGCCGACACTTCTGACATACGCACGCGTGCGGGGACACCTCCCCTACAACGCCAGACTCTCGGATAAGCCCGAGAGGTGTAAAGAAAAGTGTGGCGGACCGTCCAGTGAGGTCAGAGGTCAGAAAAGTGCAGTTTTCAGACAACGGTGGACACTGGACCGGCGCCGGCGGACACTGCCGACACTTCTGACATACGCACGCGTGCGGGGACACCTCCCCTACAACGCCACACTCTCGGATAAGCCCGAGAGATGTAAAAAAAAGTGTGGCGGACCGTCCAGTGAGGTCAGAGGTCAGAAAAGTGCAGTTTTCAGACAACGGTGGACACTGGACCGGCGCCGGCGGACACTGCCGACACTTCTGACAAACGCACGCGTGCGGGGACACCTCCCCTACAACGCCACACTCTCGGATAAGCCCGAGAGGTGTAAAAAAAAGTGTGGCGGACCGTCCAGTGAGGTCAGAGGTCAGAAAAGTGCCGTTTTCAGACAACAGTGGACACTGGACAGGCACCGGCGGACACTGCCGACACTTCTGACATACGCACGCGTGCGGGGACACCTCCCCTACAACGCCAGACTCTCGGATAAGCCCGAGAGGTGTAAAGAAAAGTGTGGCGGACCGTCCAGTGAGGTCAGGGGTCAGAAAAGTGCAGTTTTCAGACAACGGTGGACACTGGACCGGCGCCGGCGGACACTGCCGACACTTCTGACATACGCACGCGTGCGGGGACACCTCCCCTACAACGCCACACTCTCAGATAAGCCCGAGAGGTGTAAAAAAAAGTTTGGCGGACCGTCCAGTGAGATCAGAGGTCAGAAAAGTGCAGTTTTCAGACAACGGTGGACACTGGACCGGCGCCGGCGGACACTGCCGACACTTCTGACATACGCACGCGTGCGGGGACACCTCCCCTACAATGCCAGTCTCTCGGATAAGCCCGAGAGGTGTAAAGAAAAGTGTGGCGGACCGTCCAGTGAGGTCAGAGGTCAGAAAAGTGCAGTTTTCAGACAACGGTGGACACTGGACCGGCGCCGGCGGACACTGCCGACACTTCTGACATACGCACGCGTGCGGGGACACCTCCCCTACAACGCCACACTCTCGGATAAGCCCGAGAGATGTAAAAAAAAGTGTGGCGGACCGTCCAGTGAGGTCAGAGGTCAGAAAAGTGCAGTTTTCAGACAACGGTGGACACTGGACCGGCGCGGGCGGACACTGCCGACACTTCTGACATACGCACGCGTGCGGGGACACCTCCCCTACAACGCCACACTCTCGGATAAGCCCGAGAGATGTAAAAAAAAGTGTGGCGGACCGTCCAGTGAGGTCAGAGGTCAGAAAAGTGCAGTTTTCAGACAACGGTGGACACTGGACCGGTGCGGGCGGACACTGCCGACACTTCTGACATACGCACGCGTGCGGGGACACCTCCCCTACAACGCCACACTCTCGGATAAGCCCGAGAGGTGTAATGAAAAGTGTGGCGGACCGTCCAGTGAGGTCAGAGGTCAGAAAAGTGCAGTTTTCAGACAACGGTGGACACTGGACCGGCGCCGGCGGACACTGCCGACACTTCTGACATACGCACGCGTGCGGGGACACCTCCCCTACAACGCCACACTCTCGGATAAGCCCGAGAGGTGTAAAGAAAAGTGTGGCGGACCGTCCAGTGAGGTCAGAGGTCAGAAAAGTGCAGTTTTCAGACAACGGTGGACACTGGACCGGCGCCGGCGGACACTGCCGACACTTCTGACATACGCACGCGTGCGGGGACACCTCCCCTACAACGCCACACTCTCGGATAAGCCCGAGAGATGTAAAAAAAAGTTTGGCGGACCGTCCAGTGAGATCAGAGGTCAGAAAAGTGCAGTTTTCAGACAACGGTGGACACTGGACCGGCGCCGGCGGACACTGCCGACACTTCTGACATACGCACGCGTGCGGGGACACCTCCCCTACAACGCCACACTCTCGGATAAGCCCGAGAGATCTAAAAAAAAGTTTGGCGGACCGTCCAGTGAGATCAGAGGTCAGAAAAGTGCAGTTTTCAGACAACGGTGGACACTGGACCGGCGCCGGCGGACACTGCCGACACTTCTGACATACGCACGTGTGCGGGGACACCTCCCCTACAACGCCAGACTCTCGGATAAGCCCGAGAGGTGTAAAGAAAAGTGTGGCGGACCGTCCAGTGAGGTCAGAGGTCAGAAAAGTGCAGTTTTCAGACAACGGTGGACACTGGACCGGCGCCGGCGGACACTGCCGACACTTCTGACATACGCACGCGTGCGGGGACACCTCCCCTACAACGCCACACTCTCGGATAAGCCCGAGAGATGTAAAAAAAAGTTTGGCGGACCGTCCAGTGAGATCAGAGGTCAGAAAAGTGCAGTTTTCAGACAACGGTGGACACTGGACCGGCGCCGGCGGACACTGCCGACACTTCTGACATACGCACGCGTGCGGGGACACCTCCCCTACAACGCCAGACTCTCGGATAAGCCCGAGAGGTGTAAAGAAAAGTGTGGCGGACCGTCCAGTGAGGTCAGAGGTCAGAAAAGTGCAGTTTTCAGACAACGGTGGACACTGGACCGGCGCCGGCGGACACTGCCGACACTTCTGACATACGCACGCGTGCGGGGACACCTCCCCTACAACGCCACACTCTCGGATAAGCCCGAGAGATGTAAAAAAAAGTTTGGCGGACCGTCCAGTGAGATCAGAGGTCAGAAAAGTGCAGTTTTCAGACAACGGTGGACACTGGACCGGCGCCGGCGGACACTGCCGACACTTCTGACATACGCACGCGTGCGGGGACACCTCCCCTACAACGCCACACTCTCGGATAAGCCCGAGAGATGTAAAAAAAAGTTTGGCGGACCGTCCAGTGAGATCAGAGGTCAGAAAAGTGCAGTTTTCAGACAACGGTGGACACTGGACCGGCGCCGGCGGACACTGCCGACACTTCTGACATACGCACGCGTGCGGGGACACCTCCCCTACAACGCCAGACTCTCGGATAAGCCCGAGAGGTGTAAAGAAAAGTGTGGCGGACCGTCCAGTGAGGTCAGAGGTCAGAAAAGTGCAGTTTTCAGACAACGGTGGACACTGGACCGGCGCCGGCGGACACTGCCGACACTTCTGACATACGCACGCGTGCGGGGACACCTCCCCTACAACGCCAGACTCTCGGATAAGCCCGAGAGGTGTAAAGAAAAGTGTGGCGGACCGTCCAGTGAGGTCAGAGGTCAGAAAAGTGCAGTTTTCAGACAACGGTGGACACTGGACCGGCGCCGGCGGACACTGCCGACACTTCTGACATACGCACGCGTGCGGGGACACCTCCCCTACAACGCCAGACTCTCGGATAAGCCCGAGAGGTGTAAAGAAAAGTGTGGCGGACCGTCCAGTGAGGTCAGAGGTCAGAAAAGTGCAGTTTTCAGACAACGGTGGACACTGGACCGGCGCCGGCGGACACTACCGACACTTCTGACATACGCACGCGTGCGGGGACACCTCCCCTACAACGCCACACTCTCGGATAAGCCCGAGATATGTAAAAAAAAGTTTGGCGGACCGTCCAGTGAGATCAGAGGTCAGAAAAGTGCAGTTTTCAGACAACGGTGGACACTGGACCGGCGCCGGCGGACACTGCCGACACTTCTGACATACGCACGCGTGCGGGGACACCTCCCCTACAACGCCAGACTCTCGGATAAGCCCGAGAGGTGTAAAGAAAAGTGTGGCGGACCGTCCAGTGAGGTCAGAGGTCAGAAAAGTGCAGTTTTCAGACAACGGTGGACACTGGACCGGCGCCGGCGGACACTGCCGACACTTCTGACATACGCACGCGTGCGGGGACACCTCCCCTACAACGCCAGACTCTCGGATAAGCCCGAGAGGTGTAAAGAAAAGTGTGGCGGACCGTCCAGTGAGGTCAGAGGTCAGAAAAGTGCAGTTTTCAGACAACGGTGGACACTGGACCGGCGCCGGCGGACACTACCGACACTTCTGACATACGCACGCGTGCGGGGACACCTCCCCTACAACGCCACACTCTCGGATAAGCCCGAGATATGTAAAAAAAAGTTTGGCGGACCGTCCAGTGAGATCAGAGGTCAGAAAAGTGCAGTTTTCAGACAACGGTGGACACTGGACCGGCGCCGGCGGACACTGCCGACACTTCTGACATACGCACGCGTGCGGGGACACCTCCCCTACAACGCCAGACTCTCGGATAAGCCCGAGAGGTGTAAAGAAAAGTGTGGCGGACCGTCCAGTGAGGTCAGAGGTCAGAAAAGTGCAGTTTTCAGACAACGGTGGACACTGGACCGGCGCGGGCGGACACTGCCGACACTTCTGACATACGCACGCGTGCGGGGACACCTCCCCTACAACGCCAGACTCTCGGATAAGCCCGAGAGGTGTAAAGAAAAGTGTGGCGGACCGTCCAGTGAGGTCAGAGGTCAGAAAAGTGCAGTTTTCAGACAACGGTGGACACTGGACCGGCGCCGGCGGACACTGCCGACACTTCTGACATACGCACGCGTGCGGGGACACCTCCCCTACAACGCCAGACTCTCGGATAAGCCCGAGAGGTGTAAAGAAAAGTGTGGCGGACCGTCCAGTGAGGTCAGAGGTCAGAAAAGTGCAGTTTTCAGACAACGGTGGACACTGGACCGGCGCCGGCGGACACTGCCGACACTTCTGACAAACGCACGCGTGCGGGGACACCTCCCCTACAACGCCACACTCTCGGATAAGCCCGAGAGGTGTAAAAAAAAGTGTGGCGGACCGTCCAGTGAGGTCAGAGGTCAGAAAAGTGCCGTTTTCAGACAACAGTGGACACTGGACAGGCACCGGTGGACACTGCCGACACTTCTGACATACGCACGCGTGCGGGGACACCTCCCCTACAACGCCAGACTCTCGGATAAGCCCGAGAGGTGTAAAGAAAAGTGTGGCGGACCGTCCAGTGAGGTCAGAGGTCAGAAAAGTGCAGTTTTCAGACAACGGTGGACACTGGACCGGCGCCGGCGGACACTGCCGACACTTCTGACATACGCACGCGTGCGGGGACACCTCCCCTACAACGCCACACTCTCGGATAAGCCCGAGAGATGTAAAAAAAAGTTTGGCGGACCGTCCAGTGAGATCAGAGGTCAGAAAAGTGCAGTTTTCAGACAACGGTGGACACTGGACCGGCGCCGGCGGACACTGCCGACACTTCTGACATACGCACGCGTGCGGGGACACCTCCCCTACAACGCCACACTCTCGGATAAGCCCGAGAGATGTAAAAAAAAGTTTGGCGGACCGTCCAGTGAGATCAGAGGTCAGAAAAGTGCAGTTTTCAGACAACGGTGGACACTGGACCGGCGCCGGCGGACACTGCCGACACTTCTGACATACGCACGCGTGCGGGGACACCTCCCCTACAACGCCAGACTCTCGGATAAGCCCGAGAGGTGTAAAGAAAAGTGTGGCGGACCGTCCAGTGAGGTCAGAGGTCAGAAAAGTGCAGTTTTCAGACAACGGTGGACACTGGACCGGCGCCGGCGGACACTGCCGACACTTCTGACATACGCACGCGTGCGGGGACACCTCCCCTACAACGCCAGACTCTCGGATAAGCCCGAGAGGTGTAAAGAAAAGTGTGGCGGACCGTCCAGTGAGGTCAGAGGTCAGAAAAGTGCAGTTTTCAGACAACGGTGGACACTGGACCGGCGCCGGCGGACACTGCCGACACTTCTGACATACGCACGCGTGCGGGGACACCTCCCCTACAACGCCAGACTCTCGGATAAGCCCGAGAGGTGTAAAGAAAAGTGTGGCGGACCGTCCAGTGAGGTCAGAGGTCAGAAAAGTGCAGTTTTCAGACAACGGTGGACACTGGACCGGCGCCGGCGGACACTACCGACACTTCTGACATACGCACGCGTGCGGGGACACCTCCCCTACAACGCCACACTCTCGGATAAGCCCGAGATATGTAAAAAAAAGTTTGGCGGACCGTCCAGTGAGATCAGAGGTCAGAAAAGTGCAGTTTTCAGACAACGGTGGACACTGGACCGGCGCCGGCGGACACTGCCGACACTTCTGACATACGCACGCGTGCGGGGACACCTCCCCTACAACGCCAGACTCTCGGATAAGCCCGAGAGGTGTAAAGAAAAGTGTGGCGGACCGTCCAGTGAGGTCAGAGGTCAGAAAAGTGCAGTTTTCAGACAACGGTGGACACTGGACCGGCGCGGGCGGACACTGCCGACACTTCTGACATACGCACGCGTGCGGGGACACCTCCCCTACAACGCCAGACTCTCGGATAAGCCCGAGAGGTGTAAAGAAAAGTGTGGCGGACCGTCCAGTGAGGTCAGAGGTCAGAAAAGTGCAGTTTTCAGACAACGGTGGACACTGGACCGGCGCCGGCGGACACTGCCGACACTTCTGACAAACGCACGCGTGCGGGGACACCTCCCCTACAACGCCACACTCTCGGATAAGCCCGAGAGGTGTAAAAAAAAGTGTGGCGGACCGTCCAGTGAGGTCAGAGGTCAGAAAAGTGCCGTTTTCAGACAACAGTGGACACTGGACAGGCACCGGTGGACACTGCCGACACTTCTGACATACGCACGCGTGCGGGGACACCTCCCCTACAACGCCAGACTCTCGGATAAGCCCGAGAGGTGTAAAGAAAAGTGTGGCGGACCGTCCAGTGAGGTCAGAGGTCAGAAAAGTGCAGTTTTCAGACAACGGTGGACACTGGACCGGCGCCGGCGGACACTGCCGACACTTCTGACATACGCACGCGTGCGGGGACACCTCCCCTACAACGCCACACTCTCGGATAAGCCCGAGAGATGTAAAAAAAAGTGTGGCGGACCGTCCAGTGAGGTCAGAGGTCAGAAAAGTGCAGTTTTCAGACAACGGTGGACACTGGACCGGCGCCGGCGGACACTGCCGACACTTCTGACAAACGCACGCGTGCGGGGACACCTCCCCTACAACGCCACACTCTCGGATAAGCCCGAGAGGTGTAAAAAAAAGTGTGGCGGACCGTCCAGTGAGGTCAGAGGTCAGAAAAGTGCCGTTTTCAGACAACAGTGGACACTGGACAGGCACCGGCGGACACTGCCGACACTTCTGACATACGCACGCGTGCGGGGACACCTCCCCTACAACGCCAGACTCTCGGATAAGCCCGAGAGGTGTAAAGAAAAGTGTGGCGGACCGTCCAGTGAGGTCAGGGGTCAGAAAAGTGCAGTTTTCAGACAACGGTGGACACTGGACCGGCGCCGGCGGACACTGCCGACACTTCTGACATACGCACGCGTGCGGGGACACCTCCCCTACAACGCCACACTCTCAGATAAGCCCGAGAGATGTAAAAAAAAGTTTGGCGGACCGTCCAGTGAGATCAGAGGTCAGAAAAGTGCAGTTTTCAGACAACGGTGGACACTGGACCGGCGCCGGCGGACACTGCCGACACTTCTGACATACGCACGCGTGCGGGGACACCTCCCCTACAATGCCAGTCTCTCGGATAAGCCCGAGAGGTGTAAAGAAAAGTGTGGCGGACCGTCCAGTGAGGTCAGAGGTCAGAAAAGTGCAGTTTTCAGACAACGGTGGACACTGGACCGGCGCCGGCGGACACTGCCGACACTTCTGACATACGCACGCGTGCGGGGACACCTCCCCTACAACGCCACACTCTCGGATAAGCCCGAGAGATGTAAAAAAAAGTGTGGCGGACCGTCCAGTGAGGTCAGAGGTCAGAAAAGTGCAGTTTTCAGACAACGGTGGACACTGGACCGGCGCGGGCGGACACTGCCGACACTTCTGACATACGCACGCGTGCGGGGACACCTCCCCTACAACGCCACACTCTCGGATAAGCCCGAGAGATGTAAAAAAAAGTGTGGCGGACCGTCCAGTGAGGTCAGAGGTCAGAAAAGTGCAGTTTTCAGACAACGGTGGACACTGGACCGGTGCGGGCGGACACTGCCGACACTTCTGACATACGCACGCGTGCGGGGACACCTCCCCTACAACGCCACACTCTCGGATAAGCCCGAGAGGTGTAATGAAAAGTGTGGCGGACCGTCCAGTGAGGTCAGAGGTCAGAAAAGTGCAGTTTTCAGACAACGGTGGACACTGGACCGGCGCCGGCGGACACTGCCGACACTTCTGACATACGCACGCGTGCGGGGACACCTCCCCTACAACGCCACACTCTCGGATAAGCCCGAGAGGTGTAAAGAAAAGTGTGGCGGACCGTCCAGTGAGGTCAGAGGTCAGAAAAGTGCAGTTTTCAGACAACGGTGGACACTGGACCGGCGCCGGCGGACACTGCCGACACTTCTGACATACGCACGCGTGCGGGGACACCTCCCCTACAACGCCACACTCTCGGATAAGCCCGAGAGATGTAAAAAAAAGTTTGGCGGACCGTCCAGTGAGATCAGAGGTCAGAAAAGTGCAGTTTTCAGACAACGGTGGACACTGGACCGGCGCCGGCGGACACTGCCGACACTTCTGACATACGCACGCGTGCGGGGACACCTCCCCTACAACGCCACACTCTCGGATAAGCCCGAGAGATCTAAAAAAAAGTTTGGCGGACCGTCCAGTGAGATCAGAGGTCAGAAAAGTGCAGTTTTCAGACAACGGTGGACACTGGACCGGCGCCGGCGGACACTGCCGACACTTCTGACATACGCACGTGTGCGGGGACACCTCCCCTACAACGCCAGACTCTCGGATAAGCCCGAGAGGTGTAAAGAAAAGTGTGGCGGACCGTCCAGTGAGGTCAGAGGTCAGAAAAGTGCAGTTTTCAGACAACGGTGGACACTGGACCGGCGCGGGCGGACACTGCCGACACTTCTGACATACGCACGCGTGCGGGGACACCTCCCCTACAACGCCAGACTCTCGGATAAGCCCGAGAGGTGTAAAGAAAAGTGTGGCGGACCGTCCAGTGAGGTCAGAGGTCAGAAAAGTGCAGTTTTCAGACAACGGTGGACACTGGACCGGCGCCGGCGGACACTGCCGACACTTCTGACATACGCACGCGTGCGGGGACACCTCCCCTACAACGCCAGACTCTCGGATAAGCCCGAGAGGTGTAAAGAAAAGTGTGGCGGACCGTCCAGTGAGGTCAGAGGTCAGAAAAGTGCAGTTTTCAGACAACGGTGGACACTGGACCGGCGCCGGCGGACACTGCCGACACTTCTGACAAACGCACGCGTGCGGGGACACCTCCCCTACAACGCCACACTCTCGGATAAGCCCGAGAGGTGTAAAAAAAAGTGTGGCGGACCGTCCAGTGAGGTCAGAGGTCAGAAAAGTGCCGTTTTCAGACAACAGTGGACACTGGACAGGCACCGGTGGACACTGCCGACACTTCTGACATACGCACGCGTGCGGGGACACCTCCCCTACAACGCCAGACTCTCGGATAAGCCCGAGAGGTGTAAAGAAAAGTGTGGCGGACCGTCCAGTGAGGTCAGAGGTCAGAAAAGTGCAGTTTTCAGACAACGGTGGACACTGGACCGGCGCCGGCGGACACTGCCGACACTTCTGACATACGCACGCGTGCGGGGACACCTCCCCTACAACGCCAGACTCTCGGATAAGCCCGAGAGGTGTAAAGAAAAGTGTGGCGGACCGTCCAGTGAGGTCAGAGGTCAGAAAAGTGCAGTTTTCAGACAACGGTGGACACTGGACCGGCGCCGGCGGACACTACCGACACTTCTGACATACGCACGCGTGCGGGGACACCTCCCCTACAACGCCACACTCTCGGATAAGCCCGAGATATGTAAAAAAAGTTTGGCGGACCGTCCAGTGAGATCAGAGGTCAGAAAAGTGCAGTTTTCAGACAACGGTGGACACTGGACCGGCGCCGGCGGACACTGCCGACACTTCTGACATACGCACGCGTGCGGGGACACCTCCCCTACAACGCCAGACTCTCGGATAAGCCCGAGAGGTGTAAAGAAAAGTGTGGCGGACCGTCCAGTGAGGTCAGAAAAGTGCAGTTTTCAGACAACGGTGGACACTGGACCGGCGCCGGCGGACACTGCCGACACTTCTGACATACGCACGCGTGCGGGGACACCTCCCCTACAACGCCAGACTCTCGGATAAGCCCGAGAGGTGTAAAGAAAAGTGTGGCGGACCGTCCAGTGAGGTCAGAGGTCAGAAAAGTGCAGTTTTCAGACAACGGTGGACACTGGACCGGCGCCGGCGGACACTGCCGACACTTCTGACATACGCACGCGTGCGGGGAAACCTCCCCTACAACGCCACACTCTCGGATAAGCCCGAGAGATGTAAAAAAAAGTTTGGCGGACCGTCCAGTGAGATCAGAGGTCAGAAAAGTGCAGTTTTCAGACAACGGTGGACACTGGACCGGCGCCGGCGGACACTGCCGACACTTCTGACATACGCACGCGTGCGGGGACACCTCCCCTACAACGCCAGACTCTCGGATAAGCCCGAGAGGTGTAAAGAAAAGTGTGGCGGACCGTCCAGTGAGGTCAGAGGTCAGAAAAGTGCAGTTTTCAGACAACGGTGGACACTGGACCGGCGCCGGCGGACACTGCCGACACTTCTGACATACGCACGCGTGCGGGGACACCTCCCCTACAACGCCAGACTCTCGGATAAGCCCGAGAGGTGTAAAGAAAAGTGTGGCGGACCGTCCAGTGAGGTCAGAGGTCAGAAAAGTGCAGTTTTCAGACAACGGTGGACACTGGACCGGCGCCGGCGGACACTACCGACACTTCTGACATACGCACGCGTGCGGGGACACCTCCCCTACAACGCCACACTCTCGGATAAGCCCGAGATATGTAAAAAAAAGTTTGGCGGACCGTCCAGTGAGATCAGAGGTCAGAAAAGTGCAGTTTTCAGACAACGGTGGACACTGGACCGGCGCCGGCGGACACTGCCGACACTTCTGACATACGCACGCGTGCGGGGACACCTCCCCTACAACGCCAGACTCTCGGATAAGCCCGAGAGGTGTAAAGAAAAGTGTGGCGGACCGTCCAGTGAGGTCAGAGGTCAGAAAAGTGCAGTTTTCAGACAACGGTGGACACTGGACCGGCGCGGGCGGACACTGCCGACACTTCTGACATACGCACGTGTGCGGGGACACCTCCCCTACAACGCCAGACTCTCGGATAAGCCCGAGAGGTGTAAAGAAAAGTGTGGCGGACCGTCCAGTGAGGTCAGAGGTCAGAAAAGTGCAGTTTTCAGACAACGGTGGACACTGGACCGGCGCGGGCGGACACTGCCGACACTTCTGACATACGCACGCGTGCGGGGACACCTCCCCTACAACGCCAGACTCTCGGATAAGCCCGAGAGGTGTAAAGAAAAGTGTGGCGGACCGTCCAGTGAGGTCAGAGGTCAGAAAAGTGCAGTTTTCAGACAACGGTGGACACTGGACCGGCGCCGGCGGACACTGCCGACACTTCTGACATACGCACGCGTGCGGGGACACCTCCCCTACAACGCCAGACTCTCGGATAAGCCCGAGAGGTGTAAAGAAAAGTGTGGCGGACCGTCCAGTGAGGTCAGAGGTCAGAAAAGTGCAGTTTTCAGACAACGGTGGACACTGGACCGGCGCCGGCGGACACTGCCGACACTTCTGACAAACGCACGCGTGCGGGGACACCTCCCCTACAACGCCACACTCTCGGATAAGCCCGAGAGGTGTAAAAAAAAGTGTGGCGGACCGTCCAGTGAGGTCAGAGGTCAGAAAAGTGCCGTTTTCAGACAACAGTGGACACTGGACAGGCACCGGTGGACACTGCCGACACTTCTGACATACGCACGCGTGCGGGGACACCTCCCCTACAACGCCAGACTCTCGGATAAGCCCGAGAGGTGTAAAGAAAAGTGTGGCGGACCGTCCAGTGAGGTCAGAGGTCAGAAAAGTGCAGTTTTCAGACAACGGTGGACACTGGACCGGCGCCGGCGGACACTGCCGACACTTCTGACATACGCACGCGTGCGGGGACACCTCCCCTACAACGCCAGACTCTCGGATAAGCCCGAGAGGTGTAAAGAAAAGTGTGGCGGACCGTCCAGTGAGGTCAGAGGTCAGAAAAGTGCAGTTTTCAGACAACGGTGGACACTGGACCGGCGCCGGCGGACACTGCCGACACTTCTGACAAACGCACGCGTGCGGGGACACCTCCCCTACAACGCCACACTCTCGGATAAGCCCGAGAGGTGTAAAAAAAAGTGTGGCGGACCGTCCAGTGAGGTCAGAGGTCAGAAAAGTGCCGTTTTCAGACAACAGTGGACACTGGACAGGCACCGGTGGACACTGCCGACACTTCTGACATACGCACGCGTGCGGGGACACCTCCCCTACAACGCCAGACTCTCGGATAAGCCCGAGAGGTGTAAAGAAAAGTGTGGCGGACCGTCCAGTGAGGTCAGAGGTCAGAAAAGTGCAGTTTTCAGACAACGGTGGACACTGGACCGGCGCCGGCGGACACTGCCGACACTTCTGACATACGCACGCGTGCGGGGACACCTCCCCTACAACGCCAGACTCTCGGATAAGCCCGAGAGGTGTAAAGAAAAGTGTGGCGGACCGTCCAGTGAGGTCAGAGGTCAGAAAAGTGCAGTTTTCAGACAACGGTGGACACTGGACCGGCGCCGGCGGACACTACCGACACTTCTGACATACGCACGCGTGCGGGGACACCTCCCCTACAACGCCACACTCTCGGATAAGCCCGAGATATGTAAAAAAAGTTTGGCGGACCGTCCAGTGAGATCAGAGGTCAGAAAAGTGCAGTTTTCAGACAACGGTGGACACTGGACCGGCGCCGGCGGACACTGCCGACACTTCTGACATACGCACGCGTGCGGGGACACCTCCCCTACAACGCCAGACTCTCGGATAAGCCCGAGAGGTGTAAAGAAAAGTGTGGCGGACCGTCCAGTGAGGTCAGAAAAGTGCAGTTTTCAGACAACGGTGGACACTGGACCGGCGCCGGCGGACACTGCCGACACTTCTGACATACGCACGCGTGCGGGGACACCTCCCCTACAACGCCAGACTCTCGGATAAGCCCGAGAGGTGTAAAGAAAAGTGTGGCGGACCGTCCAGTGAGGTCAGAGGTCAGAAAAGTGCAGTTTTCAGACAACGGTGGACACTGGACCGGCGCCGGCGGACACTGCCGACACTTCTGACATACGCACGCGTGCGGGGACACCTCCCCTACAACGCCACACTCTCGGATAAGCCCGAGAGATGTAAAAAAAAGTTTGGCGGACCGTCCAGTGAGATCAGAGGTCAGAAAAGTGCAGTTTTCAGACAACGGTGGACACTGGACCGGCGCCGGCGGACACTGCCGACACTTCTGACATACGCACGCGTGCGGGGACACCTCCCCTACAACGCCACACTCTCGGATAAGCCCGAGAGATGTAAAAAAAAGTTTGGCGGACCGTCCAGTGAGATCAGAGGTCAGAAAAGTGCAGTTTTCAGACAACGGTGGACACTGGACCGGCGCCGGCGGACACTGCCGACACTTCTGACATACGCACGCGTGCGGGGACACCTCCCCTACAACGCCAGACTCTCGGATAAGCCCGAGAGGTGTAAAGAAAAGTGTGGCGGACCGTCCAGTGAGGTCAGAGGTCAGAAAAGTGCAGTTTTCAGACAACGGTGGACACTGGACCGGCGCCGGCGGACACTGCCGACACTTCTGACATACGCACGCGTGCGGGGACACCTCCCCTACAACGCCAGACTCTCGGATAAGCCCGAGAGGTGTAAAGAAAAGTGTGGCGGACCGTCCAGTGAGGTCAGAGGTCAGAAAAGTGCAGTTTTCAGACAACGGTGGACACTGGACCGGCGCCGGCGGACACTGCCGACACTTCTGACATACGCACGCGTGCGGGGACACCTCCCCTACAACGCCAGACTCTCGGATAAGCCCGAGAGGTGTAAAGAAAAGTGTGGCGGACCGTCCAGTGAGGTCAGAGGTCAGAAAAGTGCAGTTTTCAGACAACGGTGGACACTGGACCGGCGCCGGCGGACACTGCCGACACTTCTGACATACGCACGCGTGCGGGGACACCTCCCCTACAACGCCACACTCTCGGATAAGCCCGAGAGATGTAAAAAAAAGTTTGGCGGACTGTCCAGTGAGATCAGAGGTCAGAAAAGTGCAATTTTCAGACAACGGTGGACACTGGACCGGCGCCGGCGGACACTGCCGACACTTCTGACATACGCACGCGTGCGGGGACACCTCCCCTACAACGCCAGACTCTCGGATAAGCCCGAGAGGTGTAAAGAAAAGTGTGGCGGACCGTCCAGTGAGGTCAGAGGTCAGAAAAGTGCAGTTTTCAGACAACGGTGGACACTGGACCGGCGCCGGCGGACACTGCCGACACTTCTGACATACGCACGCGTGCGGGGACACCTCCCCTACAACGCCAGACTCTCGGATAAGCCCGAGAGGTGTAAAGAAAAGTGTGGCGGACCGTCCAGTGAGGTCAGAGGTCAGAAAAGTGCAGTTTTCAGACAACGGTGGACACTGGACCGGCGCCGGCGGACACTACCGACACTTCTGACATACGCACGCGTGCGGGGACACCTCCCCTACAACGCCACACTCTCGGATAAGCCCGAGATATGTAAAAAAAAGTTTGGCGGACCGTCCAGTGAGATCAGAGGTCAGAAAAGTGCAGTTTTCAGACAACGGTGGACACTGGACCGGCGCCGGCGGACACTGCCGACACTTCTGACATACGCACGCGTGCGGGGACACCTCCCCTACAACGCCAGACTCTCGGATAAGCCCGAGAGGTGTAAAGAAAAGTGTGGCGGACCGTCCAGTGAGGTCAGAGGTCAGAAAAGTGCAGTTTTCAGACAACGGTGGACACTGGACCGGCGCGGGCGGACACTGCCGACACTTCTGACATACGCACGCGTGCGGGGACACCTCCCCTACAACGCCACACTCTCGGATAAGCCCGAGAGGTGTAAAGAAAAGTGTGGCGGACCGTCCAGTGAGGTCAGAGGTCAGAAAAGTGCAGTTTTCAGACAACGGTGGACACTGGACCGGCGCCGGCGGACACTGCCGACACTTCTGACATACGCACGCGTGCGGGGACACCTCCCCTACAACGCCAGACTCTCGGATAAGCCCGAGAGGTGTAAAGAAAAGTGTGGCGGACCGTCCAGTGAGGTCAGAGGTCAGAAAAGTGCAGTTTTCAGACAACGGTGGACACTGGACCGGCGCCGGCGGACACTGCCGACACTTCTGACAAACGCACGCGTGCGGGGACACCTCCCCTACAACGCCACACTCTCGGATAAGCCCGAGAGGTGTAAAAAAAAGTTTGGCGGACTGTCCAGTGAGGTCAGAGGTCAGAAAAGTGCCGTTTTCAGACAACAGTGGACACTGGACAGGCACCGGTGGACACTGCCGACACTTCTGACATACGCACGCGTGCGGGGACACCTCCCCTACAACGCCAGACTCTCGGATAAGCCCGAGAGGTGTAAAGAAAAGTGTGGCGGACCGTCCAGTGAGGTCAGAGGTCAGAAAAGTGCAGTTTTCAGACAACGGTTGACACTGGACCGGCGCCGGCGGACACTGCCGACACTTCTGACATACGCACGCGTGCGGGGACACCTCCCCTACAACGCCACACTCTCGGATAAGCCCGAGAGATGTAAAAAAAAGTGTGGCGGACCGTCCAGTGAGGTCAGAGGTCAGAAAAGTGCAGTTTTCAGACAACGGTGGACACTGGACCGGCGCCGGCGGACACTGCCGACACTTCTGACAAACGCACGCGTGCGGGGACACCTCCCCTACAACGCCACACTCTCGGATAAGCCCGAGAGGTGTAAAAAAAAGTGTGGCGGACCGTCCAGTGAGGTCAGAGGTCAGAAAAGTGCCGTTTTCAGACAACAGTGGACACTGGACAGGCACCGGTGGACACTGCCGACACTTCTGACATACGCACGCGTGCGGGGACACCTCCCCTACAACGCCACACTCTCGGATAAGCCCAAGAGGTGTAAAGAAAAGTGTGGCGGACCGTCCAGTGAGGTCAGAGGTCATAAAAGTGCAGTTTTCAGACAACGGTGGACACTGGACCGGCGCCGGCGGACACTGCCGACACTTCTGACATACGCACGCGTGCGGGGACACCTCCCCTACAACGCCACACTCTCGGATAAGCCCGAGAGATGTAAAAAAAAGTGTGGCGGACCGTCCAGTGAGGTCAGAGGTCAGAAAAGTGCAGTTTTCAGACAACGGTGGACACTGGACCGGCGCCGGCGGACACTGCCGACACTTCTGACATACGCACGCGTGCGGGGACACCTCCCCTACAACGCCAGACTCTCGGATAAGCCCGAGAGGTGTAAAGAAAAGTGTGGCGGACCGTCCAGTGAGGTCAGAGGTCAGAAAAGTGCAGTTTTCAGACAACGGTGGACACTGGACCGGCGCCGGCGGACACTGCCGACACTTCTGACATACGCACGCGTGCGGGGACACCTCCCCTACAACGCCACACTCTCGGATAAGCCCGAGAGATGTAAAAAAAAGTTTGGCGGACCGTCCAGTGAGATCAGAGGTCAGAAAAGTGCAGTTTTCAGACAACGGTGGACACTGGACCGGCGCCGGCGGACACTGCCGACACTTCTGACATACGCACGCGTGCGGGGACACCTCCCCTACAATGCCAGACTCTCGGATAAGCCCGAGAGGTGTAAAGAAAAGTATGGCGGACCGTCCAGTGAGATCAGAGGTCAGAAAAGTGCAGTTTTCAGACAACGGTGGACACTGGACCGGCGCCGGCGGACACTGCCGACACTTCTGACATACGCACGCGTGCGGGGACACCTCCCCTACAACGCCACACTCTCGGATAAGCCCGAGAGGTGTAAAAAAAAGTGTGGCGGACCGTCCAGTGAGGTCAGAGGTCAGAAAAGTGCCGTTTTCAGACAACAGTGGACACTGGACAGGCACCGGTGGACACTGCCGACACTTCTGACATACGCACGCGTGCGGGGACACCTCCCCTACAACGCCAGACTCTCGGATAAGCCCGAGAGGTGTAAAGAAAAGTGTGGCGGACCGTCCAGTGAGGTCAGAGGTCAGAAAAGTGCAGTTTTCAGACAACGGTGGACACTGGACCGGCGCCGGCGGACACTGCCGACACTTCTGACATACGCACGCGTGCGGGGACACCTCCCCTACAAAGCCACACTCTCGGATAAGCCCGAGAGATGTAAAGAAAAGTGTGGCGGACCGTCCAGTGAGGTCAGAGGTCAGAAAAGTGCAGTTTTCAGACAACGGTGGACACTGGACCGGCGCCGGCGGACACTGCCGACACTTCTGACATACGCACGCGTGCAGGGACACCTCCCCTACAACGCCAGACTCTCGGATAAGCCCGAGAGGTGTAAAGAAAAGTGTGGCGGACCGTCCAGTGAGGTCAGAGGTCAGAAAAGTGCAGTTTTCAGACAACGGTGGACACTGGACCGGCGGACACTGCCGACACTTCTGACATACGCACGCGTGCGGGGACACCTCCCCTACAACGCCAGACTCTCGGATAAGCCCGAGAGGTGTAAAGAAAAGTGTGGCGGACCGTCCAGTGAGGTCAGAGGTCAGAAAAGTGCAGTTTTCAGACAACGGTGGACACTGGACCGGCGCCGGCGGACACTGCCGACACTTCTGACATACGCACGCGTGCGGGGACACCTCCCCTACAACGCCACACTCTCGGATAAGCCCGAGAGATGTAAAAAAAAGTTTGGCGGACCGTCCAGTGAGATCAGAGGTCAGAAAAGTGCAGTTTTCAGACAACGGTGGACACTGGACCGGCGCCGGCGGACACTGCCGACACTTCTGACATACGCACGCGTGCGGGGACACCTCCCCTACAATGCCAGTCTCTCGGATAAGCCCGAGAGGTGTAAAGAAAAGTGTGGCGGACCGTCCAGTGAGGTCAGAGGTCAGAAAAGTGCAGTTTTCAGACAACGGTGGACACTGGACCGGCGCCGGCGGACACTGCCGACACTTCTGACATACGCACGCGTGCGGGGACACCTCCCCTACAACGCCAGACTCTCGGATAAGCCCGAGAGGTGTAAAGAAAAGTGTGGCGGACCGTCCAGTGAGGTCAGAGGTCAGAAAAGTGCAGTTTTCAGACAACGGTGGACACTGGACCGGCGCCGGCGGACACTGCCGACACTTCTGACATACGCACGCGTGCGGGGAAACCTCCCCTACAACGCCACACTCTCGGATAAGCCCGAGAGATGTAAAAAAAAGTTTGGCGGACCGTCCAGTGAGATCAGAGGTCAGAAAAGTGCAGTTTTCAGACAACGGTGGACACTGGACCGGCGCCGGCGGACACTGCCGACACTTCTGACATACGCACGCGTGCGGGGACACCTCCCCTACAACGCCAGACTCTCGGATAAGCCCGAGAGGTGTAAAGAAAAGTGTGGCGGACCGTCCAGTGAGGTCAGAGGTCAGAAAAGTGCAGTTTTCAGACAACGGTGGACACTGGACCGGCGCCGGCGGACACTGCCGACACTTCTGACATACGCACGCGTGCGGGGACACCTCCCCTACAACGCCAGACTCTCGGATAAGCCCGAGAGGTGTAAAGAAAAGTGTGGCGGACCGTCCAGTGAGGTCAGAGGTCAGAAAAGTGCAGTTTTCAGACAACGGTGGACACTGGACCGGCGCCGGCGGACACTGCCGACACTTCTGACAAACGCACGCGTGCGGGGACACCTCCCCTACAACGCCAGACTCTCGGATAAGCCCGAGAGGTGTAAAGAAAAGTGTGGCGGACCGTCCAGTGAGGTCAGAGGTCAGAAAAGTGCAGTTTTCAGACAACGGTGGACACTGGACCGGCGCCGGCGGACACTGCCGACACTTCTGACATACGCACGCGTGCGGGGACACCTCCCCTACAACGCCAGACTCTCGGATAAGCCCGAGAGGTGTAAAGAAAAGTGTGGCGGACCGTCCAGTGAGGTCAGAGGTCAGAAAAGTGCAGTTTTCAGACAACGGTGGACACTGGACCGGCGCCGGCGGACACTGCCGACACTTCTGACATACGCACGCGTGCGGGGAAACCTCCCCTACAACGCCACACTCTCGGATAAGCCCGAGAGATGTAAAAAAAAGTTTGGCGGACCGTCCAGTGAGATCAGAGGTCAGAAAAGTGCAGTTTTCAGACAACGGTGGACACTGGACCGGCGCCGGCGGACACTGCCGACACTTCTGACATACGCACGCGTGCGGGGACACCTCCCCTACAACGCCAGACTCTCGGATAAGCCCGAGAGGTGTAAAGAAAAGTGTGGCGGACCGTCCAGTGAGGTCAGAGGTCAGAAAAGTGCAGTTTTCAGACAACGGTGGACACTGGACCGGCGCCGGCGGACACTGCCGACACTTCTGACATACGCACGCGTGCGGGGACACCTCCCCTACAACGCCAGACTCTCGGATAAGCCCGAGAGGTGTAAAGAAAAGTGTGGCGGACCGTCCAGTGAGGTCAGAGGTCAGAAAAGTGCAGTTTTCAGACAACGGTGGACACTGGACCGGCGCCGGCGGACACTACCGACACTTCTGACATACGCACGCGTGCGGGGACACCTCCCCTACAACGCCACACTCTCGGATAAGCCCGAGATATGTAAAAAAAGTTTGGCGGACCGTCCAGTGAGATCAGAGGTCAGAAAAGTGCAGTTTTCAGACAACGGTGGACACTGGACCGGCGCCGGCGGACACTGCCGACACTTCTGACATACGCACGCGTGCGGGGACACCTCCCCTACAACGCCAGACTCTCGGATAAGCCCGAGAGGTGTAAAGAAAAGTGTGGCGGACCGTCCAGTGAGGTCAGAGGTCAGAAAAGTGCAGTTTTCAGACAACGGTGGACACTGGACCGGCGCCGGCGGACACTGCCGACACTTCTGACATACGCACGCGTGCGGGGACACCTCCCCTACAACGCCAGACTCTCGGATAAGCCCGAGAGGTGTAAAGAAAAGTGTGGCGGACCGTCCAGTGAGGTCAGAGGTCAGAAAAGTGCAGTTTTCAGACAACGGTGGACACTGGACCGGCGCCGGCGGACACTGCCGACACTTCTGACATACGCACGCGTGCGGGGAAACCTCCCCTACAACGCCACACTCTCGGATAAGCCCGAGAGATGTAAAAAAAAGTTTGGCGGACCGTCCAGTGAGATCAGAGGTCAGAAAAGTGCAGTTTTCAGACAACGGTGGACACTGGACCGGCGCCGGCGGACACTGCCGACACTTCTGACATACGCACGCGTGCGGGGACACCTCCCCTACAACGCCAGACTCTCGGATAAGCCCGAGAGGTGTAAAGAAAAGTGTGGCGGACCGTCCAGTGAGGTCAGAGGTCAGAAAAGTGCAGTTTTCAGACAACGGTGGACACTGGACCGGCGCCGGCGGACACTGCCGACACTTCTGACATACGCACGCGTGCGGGGACACCTCCCCTACAACGCCAGACTCTCGGATAAGCCCGAGAGGTGTAAAGAAAAGTGTGGCGGACCGTCCAGTGAGGTCAGAGGTCAGAAAAGTGCAGTTTTCAGACAACGGTGGACACTGGACCGGCGCCGGCGGACACTGCCGACACTTCTGACATACGCACGCGTGCGGGGACACCTCCCCTACAACGCCAGACTCTCGGATAAGCCCGAGAGGTGTAAAGAAAAGTGTGGCGGACCGTCCAGTGAGGTCAGAGGTCAGAAAAGTGCAGTTTTCAGACAACGGTGGACACTGGACCGGCGCCGGCGGACACTGCCGACACTTCTGACATACGCACGCGTGCGGGGACACCTCCCCTACAACGCCACACTCTCGGATAAGCCCGAGAGATGTAAAAAAAAGTTTGGCGGACTGTCCAGTGAGATCAGAGGTCAGAAAAGTGCAGTTTTCAGACAACGGTGGACACTGGACCGGCGCCGGCGGACACTGCCGACACTTCTGACATACGCACGCGTGCGGGGACACCTCCCCTACAACGCCAGACTCTCGGATAAGCCCGAGAGGTGTAAAGAAAAGTGTGGCGGACCGTCCAGTGAGGTCAGAGGTCAGAAAAGTGCAGTTTTCAGACAACGGTGGACACTGGACCGGCGCCGGCGGACACTGCCGACACTTCTGACATACGCACGCGTGCGGGGACACCTCCCCTACAACGCCAGACTCTCGGATAAGCCCGAGAGGTGTAAAGAAAAGTGTGGCGGACCGTCCAGTGAGGTCAGAGGTCAGAAAAGTGCAGTTTTCAGACAACGGTGGACACTGGACCGGCGCCGGCGGACACTACCGACACTTCTGACATACGCACGCGTGCGGGGACACCTCCCCTACAACGCCACACTCTCGGATAAGCCCGAGATATGTAAAAAAAAGTTTGGCGGACCGTCCAGTGAGATCAGAGGTCAGAAAAGTGCAGTTTTCAGACAACGGTGGACACTGGACCGGCGCCGGCGGACACTGCCGACACTTCTGACATACGCACGCGTGCGGGGACACCTCCCCTACAACACCAGACTCTCGGATAAGCCCGAGAGGTGTAAAGAAAAGTGTGGCGGACCGTCCAGTGAGGTCAGAGGTCAGAAAAGTGCAGTTTTCAGACAACGGTGGACACTGGACCGGCGCGGGCGGACACTGCCGACACTTCTGACATACGCACGCGTGCGGGGACACCTCCCCTACAACGCCAGACTCTCGGATAAGCCCGAGAGGTGTAAAGAAAAGTGTGGCGGACCGTCCAGTGAGGTCAGAGGTCAGAAAAGTGCAGTTTTCAGACAACGGTGGACACTGGACCGGCGCCGGCGGACACTGCCGACACTTCTGACATACGCACGCGTGCGGGGACACCTCCCCTACAACGCCAGACTCTCGGATAAGCCCGAGAGGTGTAAAGAAAAGTGTGGCGGACCGTCCAGTGAGGTCAGAGGTCAGAAAAGTGCAGTTTTCAGACAACGGTGGACACTGGACCGGCGCCGGCGGACACTGCCGACACTTCTGACAAACGCACGCGTGCGGGGACACCTCCCCTACAACGCCACACTCTCGGATAAGCCCGAGAGGTGTAAAAAAAAGTGTGGCGGACCGTCCAGTGAGGTCAGAGGTCAGAAAAGTGCCGTTTTCAGACAACAGTGGACACTGGACAGGCACCGGTGGACACTGCCGACACTTCTGACATACGCACGCGTGCGGGGACACCTCCCCTACAACGCCAGACTCTCGGATAAGCCCGAGAGGTGTAAAGAAAAGTGTGGCGGACCGTCCAGTGAGGTCAGAGGTCAGAAAAGTGCAGTTTTCAGACAACGGTGGACACTGGACCGGCGCCGGCGGACACTGCCGACACTTCTGACATACGCACGCGTGCGGGGACACCTCCCCTACAACGCCAGACTCTCGGATAAGCCCGAGAGGTGTAAAGAAAAGTGTGGCGGACCGTCCAGTGAGGTCAGAGGTCAGAAAAGTGCAGTTTTCAGACAACGGTGGACACTGGACCGGCGCCGGCGGACACTACCGACACTTCTGACATACGCACGCGTGCGGGGACACCTCCCCTACAACGCCACACTCTCGGATAAGCCCGAGATATGTAAAAAAAGTTTGGCGGACCGTCCAGTGAGATCAGAGGTCAGAAAAGTGCAGTTTTCAGACAACGGTGGACACTGGACCGGCGCCGGCGGACACTGCCGACACTTCTGACATACGCACGCGTGCGGGGACACCTCCCCTACAACGCCAGACTCTCGGATAAGCCCGAGAGGTGTAAAGAAAAGTGTGGCGGACCGTCCAGTGAGGTCAGAAAAGTGCAGTTTTCAGACAACGGTGGACACTGGACCGGCGCCGGCGGACACTGCCGACACTTCTGACATACGCACGCGTGCGGGGACACCTCCCCTACAACGCCAGACTCTCGGATAAGCCCGAGAGGTGTAAAGAAAAGTGTGGCGGACCGTCCAGTGAGGTCAGAGGTCAGAAAAGTGCAGTTTTCAGACAACGGTGGACACTGGACCGGCGCCGGCGGACACTGCCGACACTTCTGACATACGCACGCGTGCGGGGAAACCTCCCCTACAACGCCACACTCTCGGATAAGCCCGAGAGACGTAAAAAAAAGTTTGGCGGACCGTCCAGTGAGATCAGAGGTCAGAAAAGTGCAGTTTTCAGACAACGGTGGACACTGGACCGGCGCCGGCGGACACTGCCGACACTTCTGACATACGCACGCGTGCGGGGACACCTCCCCTACAACGCCAGACTCTCGGATAAGCCCGAGAGGTGTAAAGAAAAGTGTGGCGGACCGTCCAGTGAGGTCAGAGGTCAGAAAAGTGCAGTTTTCAGACAACGGTGGACACTGGACCGGCGCCGGCGGACACTGCCGACACTTCTGACATACGCACGCGTGCGGGGACACCTCCCCTACAACGCCAGACTCTCGGATAAGCCCGAGAGGTGTAAAGAAAAGTGTGGCGGACCGTCCAGTGAGATCAGAGGTCAGAAAAGTGCAGTTTTCAGACAACGGTGGACACTGGACCGGCGCCGGCGGACACTGCCGACACTTCTGACATACGCACGCGTGCGGGGACACCTCCCCTACAACGCCAGACTCTCGGATAAGCCCGAGAGGTGTAAAGAAAAGTGTGGCGGACCGTCCAGTGAGGTCAGAGGTCAGAAAAGTGCAGTTTTCAGACAACGGTGGACACTGGACCGGCGCCGGCGGACACTGCCGACACTTCTGACATACGCACGCGTGCGGGGACACCTCCCCTACAACGCCACACTCTCGGATAAGCCCGAGAGATGTAAAAAAAAGTTTGGCGGACCGTCCAGTGAGATCAGAGGTCAGAAAAGTGCAGTTTTCAGACAACGGTGGACACTGGACCGGCGCCGGCGGACACTGCCGACACTTCTGACATACGCACGCGTGCGGGGACACCTCCCCTACAACGCCAGACTCTCGGATAAGCCCGAGAGGTGTAAAAAAAAGTGTGGCGGACCGTCCAGTGAGGTCAGAGGTCAGAAAAGTGCAGTTTTCAGACAACGGTGGACACTGGACCGGCGCCGGCGGACACTGCCGACACTTCTGACATACGCACGCGTGCGGGGACACCTCCCCTACAACGCCACACTCTCGGATAAGCCCGAGAGATGTAAAAAAAAGTTTGGCGGACCGTCCAGTGAGATCAGAGGTCAGAAAAGTGCAGTTTTCAGACAACGGTGGACACTGGACCGGCGCCGGCGGACACTGCCGACACTTCTGACATACGCACGCGTGCGGGGACACCTCCCCTACAACGCCACACTCTCGGATAAGCCCGAGAGATGTAAAAAAAAGTTTGGCGGACCGTCCAGTGAGATCAGAGGTCAGAAAAGTGCAGTTTTCAGACAACGGTGGACACTGGACCGGCGCCGGCGGACACTGCCGACACTTCTGACATACGCACGCGTGCGGGGACACCTCCCCTACAACGCCAGACTCTCGGATAAGCCCGAGAGGTGTAAAGAAAAGTGTGGCGGACCGTCCAGTGAGGTCAGAGGTCAGAAAAGTGCAGTTTTCAGACAACGGTGGACACTGGACCGGCGCCGGCGGACACTGCCGACACTTTTGACATACGCACGCGTGCGGGGACACCTCCCCTACAACGCCAGACTCTCGGATAAGCCCGAGAGGTGTAAAGAAAAGTGTGGCGGACCGTCCAGTGAGGTCAGAGGTCAGAAAAGTGCAGTTTTCAGACAACGGTGGACACTGGACCGGCGCCGGCGGACACTGCCGACACTTCTGACATACGCACGCGTGCGGGGAAACCTCCCCTACAACGCCACACTCTCGGATAAGCCCGAGAGATGTAAAAAAAAGTTTGGCGGACCGTCCAGTGAGATCAGAGGTCAGAAAAGTGCAGTTTTCAGACAACGGTGGACACTGGACCGGCGCCGGCGGACACTGCCGACACTTCTGACATACGCACGCGTGCGGGGACACCTCCCCTACAACGCCAGACTCTCGGATAAGCCCGAGAGGTGTAAAGAAAAGTGTGGCGGACCGTCCAGTGAGGTCAGAGGTCAGAAAAGTGCAGTTTTCAGACAACGGTGGACACTGGACCGGCGCCGGCGGACACTGCCGACACTTCTGACATACGCACGCGTGCGGGGACACCTCCCCTACAACGCCAGACTCTCGGATAAGCCCGAGAGGTGTAAAAAAAAGTGTGGCGGACCGTCCAGTGAGGTCAGAGGTCAGAAAAGTGCAGTTTTCAGACAACGGTGGACACTGGACCGGCGCCGGCGGACACTGCCGACACTTCTGACATACGCACGCGTGCGGGGACACCTCCCCTACAACGCCACACTCTCGGATAAGCCCGAGAGATGTAAAAAAAAGTTTGGCGGACCGTCCAGTGAGATCAGAGGTCAGAAAAGTGCAGTTTTCAGACAACGGTGGACACTGGACCGGCGCCGGCGGACACTGCCGACACTTCTGACATACGCACGCGTGCGGGGACACCTCCCCTACAACGCCAGACTCTCGGATAAGCCCGAGAGGTGTAAAAAAAAGTGTGGCGGACCGTCCAGTGAGGTCAGAGGTCAGAAAAGTGCAGTTTTCAGACAACGGTGGACACTGGACCGGCGCCGGCGGACACTGCCGACACTTCTGACATACGCACGCGTGCGGGGACACCTCCCCTACAACGCCACACTCTCGGATAAGCCCGAGAGATGTAAAAAAAAGTTTGGCGGACCGTCCAGTGAGATCAGAGGTCAGAAAAGTGCAGTTTTCAGACAACGGTGGACACTGGACCGGCGCCGGCGGACACTGCCGACACTTCTGACATACGCACGCGTGCGGGGACACCTCCCCTACAACGCCACACTCTCGGATAAGCCCGAGAGATGTAAAAAAAAGTTTGGCGGACCGTCCAGTGAGATCAGAGGTCAGAAAAGTGCAGTTTTCAGACAACGGTGGACACTGGACCGGCGCCGGCGGACACTGCCGACACTTCTGACATACGCACGCGTGCGGGGACACCTCCCCTACAACGCCAGACTCTCGGATAAGCCCGAGAGGTGTAAAGAAAAGTGTGGCGGACCGTCCAGTGAGGTCAGAGGTCAGAAAAGTGCAGTTTTCAGACAACGGTGGACACTGGACCGGCGCCGGCGGACACTGCCGACACTTTTGACATACGCACGCGTGCGGGGACACCTCCCCTACAACGCCAGACTCTCGGATAAGCCCGAGAGGTGTAAAGAAAAGTGTGGCGGACCGTCCAGTGAGGTCAGAGGTCAGAAAAGTGCAGTTTTCAGACAACGGTGGACACTGGACCGGCGCCGGCGGACACTGCCGACACTTCTGACATACGCACGCGTGCGGGGAAACCTCCCCTACAACGCCACACTCTCGGATAAGCCCGAGAGATGTAAAAAAAAGTTTGGCGGACCGTCCAGTGAGATCAGAGGTCAGAAAAGTGCAGTTTTCAGACAACGGTGGACACTGGACCGGCGCCGGCGGACACTGCCGACACTTCTGACATACGCACGCGTGCGGGGACACCTCCCCTACAACGCCAGACTCTCGGATAAGCCCGAGAGGTGTAAAGAAAAGTGTGGCGGACCGTCCAGTGAGGTCAGAGGTCAGAAAAGTGCAGTTTTCAGACAACGGTGGACACTGGACCGGCGCCGGCGGACACTGCCGACACTTCTGACATACGCACGCGTGCGGGGACACCTCCCCTACAACGCCAGACTCTCGGATAAGCCCGAGAGGTGTAAAGAAAAGTGTGGCGGACCGTCCAGTGAGGTCAGAGGTCAGAAAAGTGCAGTTTTCAGACAACGGTGGACACTGGACCGGCGCCGGCGGACACTGCCGACACTTCTGACATACGCACGCGTGCGGGGACACCTCCCCTACAACGCCACACTCTCGGATAAGCCCGAGAGATGTAAAAAAAAGTTTGGCGGACCGTCCACTGAGATCAGAGGTCAGAAAAGTGCAGTTTTCAGACAACGGTGGACACTGGACCGGCGCCGGCGGACACTGCCGACACTTCTGACATACGCACGCGTGCGGGGACACCTCCCCTACAACGCCAGACTCTCGGATAAGCCCGAGAGGTGTAAAAAAAAGTGTGGCGGACCGTCCAGTGAGGTCAGAGGTCAGAAAAGTGCTGTTTTCAGACAACGGTGGACACTGGACCGGCGCCGGCGGACACTGCCGACACTTCTGACATACGCACGCGTGCGGGGACACCTCCCCTACAACGCCACACTCTCGGATAAGCCCGAGAGATGTAAAAAAAAGTTTGGCGGACCGTCCAGTGAGATCAGAGGTCAGAAAAGTGCAGTTTTCAGACAACGGTGGACACTGGACCGGCGCCGGCGGACACTGCCGACACTTCTGACATACGCACGCGTGCGGGGACACCTCCCCTACAACGCCACACTCTCGGATAAGCCCGAGAGGTGTAAAAAAAAGTGTGGCGGACCGTCCAGTGAGGTCAGAGGTCAGAAAAGTGCCGTTTTCAGACAACAGTGGACACTGGACAGGCACCGGTGGACACTGCCGACACTTCTGACATACGCACGCGTGCGGGGACACCTCCCCTACAACGCCACACTCTCGGATAAGCCCGAGAGGTGTAAAGAAAAGTGTGGCGGACCGTCCAGTGAGGTCAGAGGTCAGAAAAGTGCAGTTTTCAGACAACGGTGGACACTGGACCGGCGCCGGCGGACACTGCCGACACTTCTGACATACGCACGCGTGCGGGGACACCTCCCCTACAACGCCACACTCTCGGATAAGCCCGAGAGATGTAAAAAAAAGTTTGGCGGACCGTCCAGTGAGATCAGAGGTCAGAAAAGTGCAGTTTTCAGACAACGGTGGACACTGGACCGGCGCCGGCGGACACTGCCGACACTTCTGACATACGCACGCGTGCGGGGACACCTCCCCTACAACGCCACACTCTCGGATAAGCCCGAGAGATGTAAAAAAAAGTTTGGCGGACCGTCCAGTGAGATCAGAGGTCAGAAAAGTGCAGTTTTCAGACAACGGTGGACACTGGACCGTCGCCGGCGGACACTGCCGACACTTCTGACATACGCACGCGTGCGGGGACACCTCCCCTACAACGCCAGACTCTCGGATAAGCCCGAGAGGTGTAAAGAAAAGTGTGGCGGACCGTCCAGTGAGGTCAGAGGTCAGAAAAGTGCAGTTTTCAGACAACGGTGGACACTGGACCGGCGCCGGCGGACACTGCCGACACTTCTGACATACGCACGCGTGCGGGGACACCTCCCCTACAACGCCAGACTCTCGGATAAGCCCGAGAGGTGTAAAGAAAAGTGTGGCGGACCGTCCAGTGAGGTCAGAGGTCAGAAAAGTGCAGTTTTCAGACAACGGTGGACACTGGACCGGCGCCGGCGGACACTGCCGACACTTCTGACATACGCACGCGTGCGGGGACACCTCCCCTACAACGCCACACTCTCGGATAAGCCCGAGAGGTGTAAAGAAAAGTGTGGCGGACCGTCCAGTGAGGTCAGAGGTCAGAAAAGTGCAGTTTTCAGACAACGGTGGACACTGGACCGGCGCGGGCGGACACTGCCGACACTTCTGACATACGCACGCGTGCGGGGACACCTCCCCTACAACGCCACACTCTCGGATAAGCCCGAGAGGTGTAAAGAAAAGTGTGGCGGACCGTCCAGTGAGGTCAGAGGTCATAAAAGTGCAGTTTTCAGACAACGGTGGACACTGGACCGGCGCCGGCGGACACTGCCGACACTTCTGACATACGCACGCGTGCGGGGACACCTCCCCTACAACACCAGACTCTCGGATAAGCCCGAGAGGTGTAAAGAAAAGTGTGGCGGACCGTCCAGTGAGGTCAGAGGTCAGAAAAGTGCAGTTTTCAGACAACGGTGGACACTGGACCGGCGCCGGCGGACACTGCCGACACTTCTGACATACGCACGCGTGCGGGGACACTTCCCCTACAACGCCACACTCTCGGATAAGCCCGAGAGGTGTAAAAAAAAGTGTGGCGGACCGTCCAGTGAGGTCAGAGGTCAGAAAAGTGCCGTTTTCAGACAACAGTGGACACTGGACAGGCACCGGTGGACACTGCCGACACTTCTGACATACGCACGCGTGCGG
Source organism: Gymnoscopelus braueri (assembly GCF_963280865.1). Taxonomy (NCBI): domain Eukaryota; kingdom Metazoa; phylum Chordata; class Actinopteri; order Myctophiformes; family Myctophidae; genus Gymnoscopelus; species Gymnoscopelus braueri. The sequence continues at coordinate 7,394 of NW_027660751.1, read as the reverse complement.
GGACACCTCCCCTACAACGCCACACTCTCGGATAAGCCCGAGAGGTGTAAAGAAAAGTGTGGCGGACCGTCCAGTGAGGTCAGAGGTCAGAAAAGTACAGTTTTCAGACAACGGTGGACACTGGACCGGCGCCGGCGGACACTGCCGACACTTCTGACATACGCACGCGTGCGGGGACACCTCCCCTACAACGCCACACTCTCGGATAAGCCCGAGAGGTGTAAAGAAAAGTGTGGCGGACCGTCCAGTGAGGTCAGAGGTCAGAAAAGTGCAGTTTTCAGACAACGGTGGACACTGGACCGGCGCCGGCGGACACTGCCGACACTTCTGACATACGCACGCGTGCGGGGACACCTCCCCTACAACGCCACACTCTCGGATAAGCCCAAGAGGTGTAAAGAAAAGTGTGGCGGACCGTCCAGTGAGGTCAGAGGTCAGAAAAGTGCAGTTTTCAGACAACGGTGGACACTGGACCGGCGCCGGCGGACACTGCCGACACTTCTGACATACGCACGCGTGCGGGGACACCTCCCCTACAACGCCACACTCTCGGATAAGCCCAAGAGGTGTAAAGAAAAGTGTGGCGGACCGTCCAGTGAGGTCAGAGGTCATAAAAGTGCAGTTTTCAGACAACGGTGGACACTGGACCGGCGCCGGCGGACACTGCCGACACTTCTGACATACGCACGCGTGCGGGGACACCTCCCCTACAACGCCACACTCTCGGATAAGCCCGAGAGATGTAAAAAAAAGTGTGGCGGACCGTCCAGTGAGGTCAGAGGTCAGAAAAGTGCAGTTTTCAGACAACGGTGGACACTGGACCGGCGCGGGCGGACACTGCCGACACTTCTGACATACGCACGCGTGCGGGGACACCTCCCCTACAACGCCACACTCTCGGATAAGCCCGAGAGGTGTAAAGAAAAGTGTGGCGGACCGTCCAGTGAGGTCAGAGGTCAGAAAAGTGCAGTTTTCAGACAACGGTGGACACTGGACCGGCGCCGGCGGACACTGCCGACACTTCTGACATACGCACGCGTGCGGGGACACCTCCCCTACAACGCCAGACTCTCGGATAAGCCCGAGAGGTGTAAAGAAAAGTGTGGCGGACCGTCCAGTGAGGTCAGAGGTCAGAAAAGTGCAGTTTTCAGACAACGGTGGACACTGGACCGGCGCCGGCGGACACTGCCGACACTTCTGACATACGCACGCGTGCGGGGACACCTCCCCTACAACGCCACACTCTCGGATAAGCCCGAGAGGTGTAAAGAAAAGTGTGGCGGACCGTCCAGTGAGGTCAGAGGTCAGAAAAGTACAGTTTTCAGACAACGGTGGACACTGGACCGGCGCCGGCGGACACTGCCGACACTTCTGACATACGCACGCGTGCGGGGACACCTCCCCTACAACGCCACACTCTCGGATAAGCCCGAGAGGTGTAAAGAAAAGTGTGGCGGACCGTCCAGTGAGGTCAGAGGTCAGAAAAGTGCAGTTTTCAGACAACGGTGGACACTGGACCGGCGCCGGCGGACACTGCCGACACTTCTGACATACGCACGCGTGCGGGGACACCTCCCCTACAACGCCACACTCTCGGATAAGCCCAAGAGGTGTAAAGAAAAGTGTGGCGGACCGTCCAGTGAGGTCAGAGGTCATAAAAGTGCAGTTTTCAGACAACGGTGGACACTGGACCGGCGCCGGCGGACACTGCCGACACTTCTGACTTACGCACGCGTGCGGGGACACCTCCCCTACAACGCCACACTCTCGGATAAGCCCGAGAGATGTAAAAAAAAGTGTGGCGGACCGTCCAGTGAGGTCAGAGGTCAGAAAAGTGCAGTTTTCAGACAACGGTGGACACTGGACCGGCGCGGGCGGACACTGCCGACACTTCTGACATACGCACGCGTGCGGGGACACCTCCCCTACAACGCCACACTCTCGGATAAGCCCGAGAGGTGTAAAGAAAAGTGTGGCGGACCGTCCAGTGAGGTCAGAGGTCAGAAAAGTGCAGTTTTCAGACAACGGTGGACACTGGACCGGCGCCGGCGGACACTGCCGACACTTCTGACATACGCACGCGTGCGGGGACACCTCCCCTACAACGCCAGACTCTCGGATAAGCCCGAGAGGTGTAAAGAAAAGTGTGGCGGACCGTCCAGTGAGGTCAGAGGTCAGAAAAGTGCAGTTTTCAGACAACGGTGGACACTGGACCGGCGCCGGCGGACACTGCCGACACTTCTGACATACGCACGCGTGCGGGGACACCTCCCCTACAACGCCACACTCTCGGATAAGCCCGAGAGATGTAAAAAAAAGTTTGGCGGACCGTCCAGTGAGATCAGAGGTCAGAAAAGTGCAGTTTTCAGACAACGGTGGACACTGGACCGGCGCCGGCGGACACTGCCGACACTTCTGACATACGCACGCGTGCGGGGACACCTCCCCTACAACGCCACACTCTCGGATAAGCCCGAGAGGTGTAAAGAAAAGTGTGGCGGACCGTCCAGTGAGGTCAGAGGTCAGAAAAGTGCAGTTTTCAGACAACGGTGGACACTGGACCGGCGCCGGCGGACACTGCCGACACTTCTGACATACGCACGCGTGCGGGGACACCTCCCCTACAACGCCAGACTCTCGGATAAGCCCGAGAGATGTAAAAAAAAGTTTGGCGGACCGTCCAGTGAGATCAGAGGTCAGAAAAGTGCAGTTTTCAGACAACGGTGGACACTGGACCGGCGCCGGCGGACACTGCCGACACTTCTGACATACGCACGCGTGCGGGGACACCTCCCCTACAACGCCAGACTCTCGGATAAGCCCGAGAGGTGTAAAGAAAAGTGTGGCGGACCGTCCAGTGAGGTCAGAGGTCAGAAAAGTGCAGTTTTCAGACAACGGTGGACACTGGACCGGCGCCGGCGGACACTGCCGACACTTTTGACATACGCACGCGTGCGGGGACACCTCCCCTACAACGCCAGACTCTCGGATAAGCCCGAGAGGTGTAAAGAAAAGTGTGGCGGACCGTCCAGTGAGGTCAGAGGTCAGAAAAGTGCAGTTTTCAGACAACGGTGGACACTGGACCGGCGCCGGCGGACACTGCCGACACTTCTGACATACGCACGCGTGCGGGGAAACCTCCCCTACAACGCCACACTCTCGGATAAGCCCGAGAGATGTAAAAAAAGGTTTGGCGGACCGTCCAGTGAGATCAGAGGTCAGAAAAGTGCAGTTTTCAGACAACGGTGGACACTGGACCGGCGCCGGCGGACACTGCCGACACTTCTGACATACGCACGCGTGCGGGGACACCTCCCCTACAACGCCAGACTCTCGGATAAGCCCGAGAGGTGTAAAGAAAAGTGTGGCGGACCGTCCAGTGAGGTCAGAGGTCAGAAAAGTGCAGTTTTCAGACAACGGTGGACACTGGACCGGCGCCGGCGGACACTGCCGACACTTCTGACATACGCACGCGTGCGGGGACACCTCCCCTACAACGCCAGACTCTCGGATAAGCCCGAGAGGTGTAAAGAAAAGTGTGGCGGACCGTCCAGTGAGGTCAGAGGTCAGAAAAGTGCAGTGGACACTGGACCGGCGCCGGCGGACACTGCCGACACTTCTGACATACGCACGCGTGCGGGGACACCTCCCCTACAACGCCACACTCTCGGATAAGCCCGAGAGATGTAAAAAAAAGTTTGGCGGACCGTCCAGTGAGATCAGAGGTCAGAAAAGTGCAGTTTTCAGACAACGGTGGACACTGGACCGGCGCCGGCGGACACTGCCGACACTTCTGACATACGCACGCGTGCGGGGACACCTCCCCTACAACGCCAGACTCTCGGATAAGCCCGAGAGGTGTAAAAAAAAGTGTGGCGGACCGTCCAGTGAGGTCAGAGGTCAGAAAAGTGCAGTTTTCAGACAACGGTGGACACTGGACCGGCGCCGGCGGACACTGCCGACACTTCTGACATACGCACGCGTGCGGGGACACCTCCCCTACAACGCCACACTCTCGGATAAGCCCGAGAGATGTAAAAAAAAGTTTGGCGGACCGTCCAGTGAGATCAGAGGTCAGAAAAGTGCAGTTTTCAGACAACGGTGGACACTGGACCGGCGCCGGCGGACACTGCCGACACTTCTGACATACGCACGCGTGCGGGGACACCTCCCCTACAACGCCAGACTCTCGGATAAGCCCGAGAGGTGTAAAAAAAAGTGTGGCGGACCGTCCAGTGAGGTCAGAGGTCAGAAAAGTGCAGTTTTCAGACAACGGTGGACACTGGACCGGCGCCGGCGGACACTGCCGACACTTCTGACATACGCACGCGTGCGGGGACACCTCCCCTACAACGCCACACTCTCGGATAAGCCCGAGAGATGTAAAAAAAAGTTTGGCGGACCGTCCAGTGAGATCAGAGGTCAGAAAAGTGCAGTTTTCAGACAACGGTGGACACTGGACCGGCGCCGGCGGACACTGCCGACACTTCTGACATACGCACGCGTGCGGGGACACCTCCCCTACAACGCCACACTCTCGGATAAGCCCGAGAGATGTAAAAAAAAGTTTGGCGGACCGTCCAGTGAGATCAGAGGTCAGAAAAGTGCAGTTTTCAGACAACGGTGGACACTGGACCGGCGCCGGCGGACACTGCCGACACTTCTGACATACGCACGCGTGCGGGGACACCTCCCCTACAACGCCAGACTCTCGGATAAGCCCGAGAGGTGTAAAGAAAAGTGTGGCGGACCGTCCAGTGAGGTCAGAGGTCAGAAAAGTGCAGTTTTCAGACAACGGTGGACACTGGACCGGCGCCGGCGGACACTGCCGACACTTTTGACATACGCACGCGTGCGGGGACACCTCCCCTACAACGCCAGACTCTCGGATAAGCCCGAGAGGTGTAAAGAAAAGTGTGGCGGACCGTCCAGTGAGGTCAGAGGTCAGAAAAGTGCAGTTTTCAGACAACGGTGGACACTGGACCGGCGCCGGCGGACACTGCCGACACTTCTGACATACGCACGCGTGCGGGGAAACCTCCCCTACAACGCCACACTCTCGGATAAGCCCGAGAGATGTAAAAAAAAGTTTGGCGGACCGTCCAGTGAGATCAGAGGTCAGAAAAGTGCAGTTTTCAGACAACGGTGGACACTGGACCGGCGCCGGCGGACACTGCCGACACTTCTGACATACGCACGCGTGCGGGGACACCTCCCCTACAACGCCAGACTCTCGGATAAGCCCGAGAGGTGTAAAGAAAAGTGTGGCGGACCGTCCAGTGAGGTCAGAGGTCAGAAAAGTGCAGTTTTCAGACAACGGTGGACACTGGACCGGCGCCGGCGGACACTGCCGACACTTCTGACATACGCACGCGTGCGGGGAAACCTCCCCTACAACGCCACACTCTCGGATAAGCCCGAGAGATGTAAAAAAAAGTTTGGCGGACCGTCCAGTGAGATCAGAGGTCAGAAAAGTGCAGTTTTCAGACAACGGTGGACACTGGACCGGCGCCGGCGGACACTGCCGACACTTCTGACATACGCACGCGTGCGGGGACACCTCCCCTACAACGCCAGACTCTCGGATAAGCCCGAGAGGTGTAAAGAAAAGTGTGGCGGACCGTCCAGTGAGGTCAGAGGTCAGAAAAGTACAGTTTTCAGACAACGGTGGACACTGGACCGGCGCCGGCGGACACTGCCGACACTTCTGACATACGCACGCGTGCGGGGACACCTCCCCTACAACGCCACACTCTCGGATAAGCCCGAGAGGTGTAAAGAAAAGTGTGGCGGACCGTCCAGTGAGGTCAGAGGTCAGAAAAGTGCAGTTTTCAGACAACGGTGGACACTGGACCGGCGCCGGCGGACACTGCCGACACTTCTGACATACGCACGCGTGCGGGGACACCTCCCCTACAACGCCACACTCTCGGATAAGCCCAAGAGGTGTAAAGAAAAGTGTGGCGGACCGTCCAGTGAGGTCAGAGGTCAGAAAAGTGCAGTTTTCAGACAACGGTGGACACTGGACCGGCGCCGGCGGACACTGCCGACACTTCTGACATACGCACGCGTGCGGGGACACCTCCCCTACAACGCCACACTCTCGGATAAGCCCAAGAGGTGTAAAGAAAAGTGTGGCGGACCGTCCAGTGAGGTCAGAGGTCATAAAAGTGCAGTTTTCAGACAACGGTGGACACTGGACCGGCGCCGGCGGACACTGCCGACACTTCTGACATACGCACGCGTGCGGGGACACCTCCCCTACAACGCCACACTCTCGGATAAGCCCGAGAGATGTAAAAAAAAGTGTGGCGGACCGTCCAGTGAGGTCAGAGGTCAGAAAAGTGCAGTTTTCAGACAACGGTGGACACTGGACCGGCGCGGGCGGACACTGCCGACACTTCTGACATACGCACGCGTGCGGGGACACCTCCCCTACAACGCCACACTCTCGGATAAGCCCGAGAGGTGTAAAGAAAAGTGTGGCGGACCGTCCAGTGAGGTCAGAGGTCAGAAAAGTGCAGTTTTCAGACAACGGTGGACACTGGACCGGCGCCGGCGGACACTGCCGACACTTCTGACATACGCACGCGTGCGGGGACACCTCCCCTACAACGCCAGACTCTCGGATAAGCCCGAGAGGTGTAAAGAAAAGTGTGGCGGACCGTCCAGTGAGGTCAGAGGTCAGAAAAGTGCAGTTTTCAGACAACGGTGGACACTGGACCGGCGCCGGCGGACACTGCCGACACTTCTGACATACGCACGCGTGCGGGGACACCTCCCCTACAACGCCACACTCTCGGATAAGCCCGAGAGGTGTAAAGAAAAGTGTGGCGGACCGTCCAGTGAGGTCAGAGGTCAGAAAAGTACAGTTTTCAGACAACGGTGGACACTGGACCGGCGCCGGCGGACACTGCCGACACTTCTGACATACGCACGCGTGCGGGGACACCTCCCCTACAACGCCACACTCTCGGATAAGCCCGAGAGGTGTAAAGAAAAGTGTGGCGGACCGTCCAGTGAGGTCAGAGGTCAGAAAAGTGCAGTTTTCAGACAACGGTGGACACTGGACCGGCGCCGGCGGACACTGCCGACACTTCTGACATACGCACGCGTGCGGGGACACCTCCCCTACAACGCCACACTCTCGGATAAGCCCAAGAGGTGTAAAGAAAAGTGTGGCGGACCGTCCAGTGAGGTCAGAGGTCATAAAAGTGCAGTTTTCAGACAACGGTGGACACTGGACCGGCGCCGGCGGACACTGCCGACACTTCTGACTTACGCACGCGTGCGGGGACACCTCCCCTACAACGCCACACTCTCGGATAAGCCCGAGAGATGTAAAAAAAAGTGTGGCGGACCGTCCAGTGAGGTCAGAGGTCAGAAAAGTGCAG